>NW_028159357.1:0-165109 GCF_964263955.1 Coregonus lavaretus | reverse complement strand
GGGGTGCAGCACTACCCACATAGTTAAACCACATAATGCTGGGGTGCAGCACTACCCACATAGTTAAACCACATAATGCTGGGGTGCAGCACTACCCACATAGTTAAACCACATAATGCTGGGGTGCAGCACTACCCATATAGTTTAAACCACATAATGCTGGGGTGCAGCACTACCCACATAGTTAAACCACATAATGCTGGGGGTGCAGCACTACCCACATAGTTAAACCACATAATGCTGGGGGTGCAGCACTACCCACATAGTTAAACCACATAATGCTGGGGTGCAGCACTACCCACATAGTTAAACCACATAATGCTGGGGTGCAGCACTACCCACATAGTTAAACCACATAATGCTGGGGTGCAGCACTACCCACATAGTTAAACCACATAATGCTGGGGTGCAGCACTACCCACATAGTTATACCACATAATGCTGGGGTGCAGCACTACCCACATAGTTAAACCACATAATGCTGGGGTGCAGCACTACCCACATAGTTAAACCACATAATGCTGGGGTGCAGCACTACCCACATAGTTAAACCACATAATGCTGGGGTGCAGCACTACCCACATAGTTAAACCACATAATGCTGGGGTGCAGCACTACCCACATAGTTAAACCACATAATGCTGGGGTGCAGCACTACCCACATAGTTAAACCACATAATGCTGGGGTGCAGCACTACCCACATAGTTAAACCACATAATGCTGGGGGTGCAGCACTACCCACATAGTTAAACCACATAATGCTGGGGTGCAGCACTACCCACATAGTTAAACCACATAATGCTGGGGTGCAGCACTACCCACATAGTTAAACCACATAATGCTGGGGTGCAGCACTATCCACATAGTTAAACCACATAATGCTGGGGTGCAGCACTACCCATATAGTTAAACCACATAATGCTGGGGTGCAGCACTACCCACATAGTTAAACCACATAATGCTGGGGTGCAGCACTACCCACATAGTTAAACCACATAATGCTGGGGTGCAGCACTACCCACATAGTTAAACCACATAATGCTGGGGTGAAGAACTGCTGTCCTTGAGTGTTGTGTTTTCATTCTCACCTTTCAATAAGTGACTGATTTAGACATTAGAAACCAGGTGTTTCTCTCTCTCTCTCTCTCTCTCTCTCTCTCTCTCTCTCTCTCTCTCTCTCTCTCTCTCTCTGTCTCTCTCTCTCTCTCTCTCTCTCTCTCTCTCTCTCTCTCTCTCTCTCTCTCTCTCTCTCTCTCTCTCTCTCTCTCTCTCTCTCTCTCTCTCTCTCTCTCTCTCTATCTCTAATTGTCAATTAGTGACGTTAATAAGTTAGACACAGATATGTGGGACAGCCATGTCATCTTAAGACAGCTCTCCCTTGGAAAATAGATACTTGATCTGAACTGGGTCGCCTAGTAAAGTTAGTATGTAAAGTTAAATATAAAGTAAAGTAGGTCAGTTATAAATGAAGTGTCAGTGAGATCTGGAATGTGGCCCTTGTGGATGGAGTAAAACTAATAATAATCTGTATTCAGTTTGTAATAGCCCACAAATACTTCAGGACTTGTGGATTCTTGTCCCAGACAGTCTGCATTGATACCTGATGCTGTGTTTCTTGACAGTGTCCCTCGACCCCCCCTGTTTAAGCCTCCAGTATCTATGCTGCAAGGGGCACAAGTGTTTTCAGTCATGCACCCACAGTGGCATGTATAGAGTATAGGAATACATGTACATGCCTGGGATACATGGCTGTGATATATGCCTGGCTGTGATATACAGTGGGGAAAAAAGGTATTTAGTCAGCCACCAATTGTGCAAGTTCTCCCACTTAAAAAGATGAGAGAGGCCTGTAATTTTCATCATAGGTACACGTCAACTATGACAGACAATTTATTTGCAAATTATATATGGTGGAAAATAAGTATTTGGTCACCTACAAACAAGCAATATTTCTGGCTCTCACAGACCTGTAACTTCTTCTTTAAGAGGCTCCTCTGTCCTCCACTCGTTACCTGTTTTAATGGCACCTGTTTGAACTTGTTATCAGTATAAAAGACACCTGTCCACAACCTCAAACAGTCACACTCCAAACTCCACTATGGCCAAGACCAAAGAGCTGTCAAAGGACACCAGAAACAAAATTGTAGACCTGCACCAGGCTGGGAAGACTGAATCTGCAATAGGTAAGCAGCTTGGTTTGAAGAAATCAACTGTGGGAGCAATTATTAGGAAATAGAAGACATACAAGACCACTGATAATCTCCCTCGATCTGGGGCTCCACGCAAGATCTCACCCCGTGGGGTCAAAATGATCACAAGAACGGTGAGCAAAAATCCCAGAACCACACGGGGGGACCTAGTGAATGACCTGCAGAGAGCTGGGACCAAAGTAACAAAGCCTACCATCAGTAACACACTACGCCGCCAGGGACTTAAATCCTGCAGTGCCAGACGTGTCCCCCTGCTTAAGCCAGTACATGTCCAGGCCCGTCTGAAGTTTGCTAGAGTGCATTTGGATGATACAGAAGAGGATTGGAGAATGTCATATGGTCAGATGAAACCAAAATAGAACTTTTTGATAAAAACTCAACTCGTCGTGTTTGGAGGACAAAGAATGCTGAGTTGCATCCAAAGAACACCATACCTACTGTGAAGCATGGGGGTGGAAACATCATGCTTTGGGGCTGTTTTTCTGCAAAGGGACCAGGACGACTGATCCGTGTAAAGGAAAGAATGAATGGGGCCATGTATCGTGAGATTTTGAGTGAAAACCTCCTTCAATCAGCAAGGGCATTGAAGATGAAACGTGGCTGGGTCTTTCAGCATGACAATGATCCCAAACACACCGCCCGGGCAACGAAGGAGTGGCTTCGTAAGAAGCATTTCAAGGTCCTGGAGTGGCCTAGCCAGTCTCCAGATCTCAACCCCATAGAAAATCTTTGGAGGGAGTTGAAAGTCCGTGTTGCCCAGCGACAGCCCCAAAACATCACTGCTCTAGAGGAGATCTGCATGGAGGAATGGGCCAAAATACCAGCAACAGTGTGTAAAAACCTTGTGAAGACTTACAGAAAACGTTTGACCTGTGTCATTGCCAACAAAGGGTATATAACAAAGTATTGAGAAACTTTTGTTATTGACCAAATACTTATTTTCCACCATAATTTGCAAATAAATTCATAAAAAATCCTACAATGTGATTTTCTGGATTTTTCTTTTCTCATTTTGTCTGTCATAGTTGACGTGTACCTATGATGAAAATTACAGGCCTCTCTCATCTTTTTAAGTGGGAGAACTTGCACAATTGGTGGCTGACTAAATACTTTTTTCCCCCACTGTATGGCTGTGATATATGGCTGTGATATATGGCTATGATATATGGCTGTGAGCATGCCTGTGATATATGGTTGTGATATATGGCTGTGATATATGGTTGTGATATATGGTTGTGATATATGGCTGTGAGCATGCCTGTGATATATGGTTGTGATATATTGCTGTGATATATGGTTGTGATATATGGCTGTGATATATGGCTGTGATATATGGTTGTGATATATGGCTGTGATATATGGCTGTGATATATGGTTGTGATATATTGCTGTGATATATGGTTGTGATATATGGCTGTGATATATGACTGGCTGTGATATATGGTTGTGATATATGGCTGTGATATATGGCTGTGATATATGACTGGCTGTGATATATGGTTGTGATATATGGCTGTGATTTTTTTTCAACAAAAAAAATGTTCACCTTTATTTAACCAGGTAAGCCAGTTGAGAACAAGTTCTCATTTACAACTGCGACCTGGCCAAGATAAAGCAAAGCAGTGCAATAAAAACAACAACACAGAGTTACATATGGGGTAAAACAAAACATAAAGTCAAAAATACAAACAGAAAATATATATACAGTGTGTGCAAATATAGCAAGTTATGGAGGTAAGGCAATAAATAGGCTATAGTGCAAAATCCAGGATACCTGGGCCAGGTCAATTAGGAAGGCATGCTCGCTAAAGTGTTTTAGGGAGCGTTTGACAGTGATGAGGGTGGTCGTTTGACCGCGGACCCGTTACAGACGCAGGCAATAAGGCAGTGATCGCTGAGATCCTGGTTGAAGACAGCGGAGGTGTATTTAGAGGGTAAGTTAGTCAGGATGATATCTATGAGGGTATGGTTGTGATATATGGCTGTGAACATGCCTGTGTAGGTGACATACGCCAGCTGTGGTGTAGCTTGGGCTTCCCTGCAAACAACTTTTCCTTGTGCAGAACGGAATCCCTGGTTTAACTGCTGTCAGATTTCCCTCAGACACAGACAGACTGACAGGCAGACAGGCAGACAGACAGACAGACAGGCAGACAGACAGACAGGGCGTTAGGTAGGCAGACAGGCAGGCAGACAGTCAAGCAGGGAGTTAGGTAGGCAGACACAGGCAGGCAGACAGGCAGATATAGATAGACAGACAGGCAGGCAGGCAGACAGTCAAGCAGGGAGTTAGGCAGACAGACTTACAGGCAGACAGACAGACAGGCAGGCAGACACCCAATGACACACTGTGTGAGAACCTCATGTAACATGGGAATGCTATAGCCACATGTTTTTTTTGCAGTGATTCTTCCTGTCACCGTCTGGTTATTTTTCTTACTGCTTTATCTTGTACCATTATGCATAAACGAATCAAGTATATGAAAAACATATGTAGTCTAATTCCCCAAAAAATATTGATCAAAGATCATTTAAATCCAGGCCTAGGTCTCTTGATTTCTGAGTGCCATGTAATTCCATGTCAGTTACTGGAACAAGCATGCGCTTGGGCGCTTATGTGTGTGACCCCGGGGGAATGAGACCCCGGGGGAATGAGTGGAGCATGCATCTACTCCACCCCCTTCAGCCATGCTAGTTTATTTCCTTTCAAGAAACACTCTTTATCAGAATACATTTATTAGCCTATTGAAACAATAACCTCATCCCCGTAACCGTTACCTTGCAAGATCTAAAAATGAATCCGTGGTCTCCTTGTTGGTATTGACGCTCTCGAGACCTAGGTTATTGGTGTTCAGAGCCCCGGCACCGACTCCCGGTTTAATAATGAAGGCGAGGGACACACCGATTCCCGAAGCGATGAGGGTGGTCACCAAGAAGTAGGAGACCGCGATGCCTCCTAGTTTCCCCAGGGAGCGTGTGTCCAGGCTGGCGGCGCCGGAGATCAGGCTGCACACGACCAGAGGAAGGATAATCATCTTCAGCATCCTCAGAAGCATCTCACCGGGGAAAGCGAAATAAGTCATCTGCGCCCGGGTTAGGTTCATATTCCGAACCATCATTCCGAGCCCGACGCCTACTAGAACCCCAGACACCGTCATTATCACCAACATATTCCTATTCAAAAATCTCATAAACTTGTCTTTCCAGCTTTTCTTCTTCTTTTCACTCTTCTCCAATATGTCGTCGGTGGAGACCGAATTGGTGATTGTGTATCCGTTTTTCTTCTCCATTTTGATGAAAATTGTCGGCTACAACTCTGAATAACGGTAATTTGTGAGAAGATTGCCCGTTCCTGGAGCAGCGTGGGTGAGCACACACACTGAGTAGCGACTGCGAGGAGACTGATGCAAGCGTTATTAGTCCTGTCAAACGCAACGTGTTTCTCCACCAATGGTGAGAGAGGGGCTACACAAAAAAGAGGACATGCGCACTTTCTCCTTACACTCAATATTAAGTCCAACTGATGCAACACTGGGAGAAATTGCCTGGGTCTGCAATTGTGCATTTCAATGTAGGAAATTAGAGAAAAATTAGAACATTTCAAATTACTTTATTAAGCATACTGAGTGACACAAACTCTCCATGAATGTCATTTACTTTAAGCAGTACCTATTTGGTGATGGTGGGTGAATCATACCTATAGGTTATTAATTAATGAAACATTTGAGTGAGACAAACTCTCCATGAATGTCATTTACTTTATGCAGTACTATTTGGTGATGGGGGGTCTGAATGGGGGTCTGAATCAATAGGGGTCTGAACCTATGTGGCTCTGGTAATGTGGTGATGGGGGGTCTGAATGGGGGTCTGAATAATGCCTATGTGGCTCTGGTAATGTGGTGATGGGGGGTCTGAATGGGGGTCTGAATAATGCCTATGTGGCTCTGGTAATGTGGTGATGGGGGGTCTGAATGGGGGTCTGAATCATGCCTATGTGGCTCTGGTAATGTGGTGATGGGGGGTCTGAATGGGGGTCTGAATCATGCCTATGTGGCTCTGGTAATGTGGTGATGGGGGGTCTGAATGGGGGTCTGAATAATGCCTATGTGGCTCTGGTAATGTGGTGATGGGGGGTCTGAATGGAGGTCTGAACCATGCCTATGTGGCTCTGGTAATGTGGTGATGGGGGGTCTGAATGGGGGTCTGAATCATGCCTATGCGGCTCTGGTAATGTGGTGATGGTGGGTCTGAATGGGGGTCTGAATCATGCCTATGTGGATCTGGTAATGTGGTGATGGGGGGTCTGAATGGGGGTCTAAATAATGCCTATGTGGCTCTGGTAATGTGGTGATGGTGGGTCTGAATGGGGGTCTGAATCATGCCTATGTGGATCTGGTAATGTGGTGATGGTGGGTCTGAATGGGGGTCTGAATCATGCCTATGTGGCTCTGGTAATGTGGTGATGGTGGGTCTGAATGGGGGTCTGAATCATGCCTATGTGGATCTGGTAATGTGGTGATGGTGGGTCTGAATGGGGGTCTAAATAATGCCTATGTGGCTCTGGTAATGTGGTGATGGTGGGTCTGAATGGGGGTCTGAATCATGCCTATGTGGATCTGGTAATGTGGTGATGGTGGGTCTGAATGGGGGTCTGAATCATGCCTATGTGGCTCTGGTAATGTGGTGATGGTGGGTCTGAATGGGGGTCTGAATCATGCCTATGTGGATCTGGTAATGTGGTGATGGTGGGTCTGAATGGGGGTCTGAATAATGCCTATGTGGCTCTGGTAATGTGGTGATGGTGGGTCTGAATGGGGGTCTGAACCTATGTGGCTCTGGTAATGTGGTGATGGGGGGTCTGAATGGGGGTCTGAACCTATGCGGCTCTGGTAATGTGGTGATGGGGGGTCTGAATGGGGGTCTGAATAATGCCTATGTGGATCTGGTAATGTGGTGATGGTGGGTCTGAATGGGGGTCTGAATAATGCCTATGTGGATCTGGTAATGTGGTGATGGTGGGTCTGAATGGGGGTCTGAATAATGCCTATGTGGATCTGGTAATGTGGTGATGGGGTGTCTGAATGGGGGTCTGAATAATGCCTATGTGGATCTGGTAATGTGGTGATGGGGTGTCTGAATGGGGGTCTGAATAATGCCTATGTGGATCTGGTAATGTGGTGATGGTGGGTCTGAATGGGTGTCTGAATAATGCCTATGCGGCTCTGGTAATGTGGTGATGGGGGGTCTGAATGGGGGTCTGAATAATGCCTATGTGCATCTGGTAATGTGGTGATGGTGGGTCTGAATGGGGGTCTGAACCTATGCGGCTCTGGTAATGTGGTGATGGTGGGTATGAATGGGGGTCTGAATCATGCCTATGTGGCTCTGGTAATGTGGTGATGGGGTGTCTGAATGGGGGTCTGAATAATGCCTATGTGGCTCTGGTAATGTGCAAGCTATTGGGATGGGGCATACAGTGCCTACCCCTTGACTTTTTACACATGTTGTTGTGTTACAACCTGCATTTAAAATGGATTACATTGAGATTTTGTGTCACTACCCTACACACAATACCCCATAATGTCAAAGTGGAAGTATGTTTTTTGAAATTTTACAAATTCATAAAAAATGAAAAGCTTAAATGTTGTGAGTCAATAAGTATTCAACCCCTTTGTTATGACAAGCCTAAATACGTTCAGGAGTAAAAATGTGCAAGTCAAAATAATAAGTTGCATGGACTCACTCTGTGTGCAATAATAGTGTTTAACATGATTTTTGAAAGACTACCTCATCTCTGTACCCCACACATACAATTATCTGTAAGGTCCCTCAGTCGAGCAGTGAATTTCAAAGACAGATTCCACAAAGACCAGAGAGGTTTTCCAATGCCTCGCAAAGAAGGGAACCTATTGGTACATGGGTAAAAAATAAAAAAGCAGACATTGAATATCCCTTTGAGCATGGTGAAGTTATTAATTACACTTTGGATGGTGTATCAATACACCCAGTCACTACAAAGATACAGGCATCCTTCCTAACTCAGTTGCCGGAGAGGAAGGAAACCGTTCAGGGGTTTCACCATAAGGCCAATGGTGACTTTAAAACAGTTACAGAGTTTAATGGCTGCGTTAGGAGAAAACTGAGGATGGACCAACAACTTTGTAGTTACTCCACAATACTACCCTAAATGGCAGAGTAAACAGAAGGAAGCCTGTTCAGAATAAAAAATATTCCAAAACATGCATCCTGTTTGCAATAAGGCACTAAAGTAAAACTGCACAAAATGTGGCAAAGAAATTACCTTTATGTCCTGAATACAAAGTGTTATGTTTGAGGCAAATCCAACACATCACATCATTGAGTACCACTCTTCATATTTTTAAGCATGGTGGTGGCTGCATCATGTTATGGGTATTCTTGTAATCGGCAAGGACTAGGGAGTTTGATTCAGTCTGCTTTCCAACAGACACTGGGAGACAAACGTACCTGTCAGCAGGACAACAACCTAAAACACAAGGCCAAATATACACTGGAGTTGCTTAGCAAGACGAAATGTATTGTTCCTGAGTGGCCTAGCTACAGTTTTGATTTAAATGGGCTTGAAAATATATAGCAAGACTTGAAAATGTCTGTCTAGGCAAATATCAACAACCAACTTGACAGAGCTAGAAGAAAATAATAATGTGCAAATATTGTACAATTCAGGTGTGGAAAGCTCTCAGAGACTTACAGAGAAAGACTCACAGCTGTAATCACTGCCAAAGGTGATTCTAACATGTATTGACTCAGCGGTGTGAATACTTGAGTAAAATGAGATATTTCTGTATTTCAATTTCAATAAATTTGCAAAGATGTCTAAAAACATGTTTTCACTTTGTCATTATGGGGTATTGTGTGTAGATGGGTGAGAACAGAAATACATTGAATCCATTTTGAATTCAGGCTATAACACAAAATGTGTAATAAATACTTTCTGAAGGCACTGTATATGCTGGGTGGTAGTCCTATTGGCTATAGGCTAGGCAACAGTTCTTAATCATATAGCCTATCTTGGATACAATTAGGTGCTCCTAAAATCTGTGCATCGATGCGTACTGTCAGACCATTCTCTCATAACTCCTATGTGCTTCATGTTGTCATTGAGACCGAAATACTTTGTTCCCAATCCCAAAATAACACGGGCAGTTGCCAAAGGAGTGGAGGGCCGGGTTTACCGCACGCCCGCTTTCCAGTCCCCCTGGCCCTGCTAATAATCCATTCAACACTGTACAGTCGTGGTCAAAAGTTTTGAGAATGACACAAGTATTGGTCTTCACAAAGTTTGCTGCTTCAGTGTTTTTAGATATTTTTGTCAGATGTTACTATGGTATACTGAATTATAATTACGAGCATTCCATAAGTGTCAAAGGCTTGTGTTGACAATTACATTAAGTTTATGCAAAGAGTCAATATTTGCAGTGTTGACCCTTCTTTTTCAAGACCTCTGCAATCCGCCCTGGCATGCTGTCAATTAAATTCTGGGCCACATCCTGACTGATGGCAGACCATTCTTGCATAATCAATGCTTGGAGTTTGTCAGAATTTGTGGGTTTTTGTTTGTCCACCCGCCTCTTGAGGATTGACTACAAGTTCTCAATGGGATTAAGGTCTGGGGAGTTTCCTGGCCATGGACCCAACATTTCGAGGTTTTGTTCCCTGAGCCACTTAGTTATCACTTTTGCCTTATGGCAAGGTGCTCCATCATGCTGGAAAAGGCATTGTTCGTCACCAAACTGTTCTTGGATGGTTGGGAGAAGTTGCTCTCGGAGGATGTGTTGGTACCCTTCTTTATTCATGGCTGTGTGTTCTTAGGCAAAATTGTGAGTGAGCCCACTCCCTTGGCTGAGAAGCAACCCCACACATGAATGGTCTCATGATGCTTTACTGTTGGCATGACATAGGACTGATGGTAGTGCTCACCTTGTCTTCTCCGGACAAGCTTTTTTCCGGATGCCCCAAACAATCGGAAAGGGGATTCATCAGAGAAAATGACTTTACCCCAGTCCTCAGCAGTCCAATCCCTGTACCTTTTGCAGAATATCAGTCTGTCCCTGATGTTTTTTCTGGAGAGAAGTGGCTTCCTCGCTGCCCTTCTTGACACCAGGCCATCCTCCAAAGCCCTTTTTGTGCAAAGCAATGATGACGGCACGTGTTTCCTTGCAGGTAACCATGGTTAACAGAGGTAGAACAATGATTTCAAGCACCACCCTCCTTTTAAAGCTTCCAGTCTGTTATTCTAACTCATAGACAGAGTGATCTCCAGCCTTGTCCTCGTCAACACTTTCACCTGTGTTAATGAGAGAATCACTGGCATGATGTCAGCTGGTCCCTTTGTGGTAGGGCTGAAATGCAGTGGAAATGTTTTTGGGGGATTAAGTTAATTTTCATGGCAAAGAGGGACTTTGCAATTAATTGCAATTCATCTGATCACTCTTCATAACATTCTGGAGTATATGCAAATTACCATGATAAAAACTGAGGCAGCAGACTTTGTGAAAATTAATATTTGTGTCATTCTCAAAGCTTTTGACCACGACTGTATGTGAGCGGACAGGCCTTTTAAAGGCTGAGTAGTCTGCGTAGATCACAGTAGTTTACATCTTCAGATATTATGTAATGTCAATTATCCTATAAAATTGAAAATTGCAGCAATGTTATTTTATAGGCCAAACATGAATAAAGTGTAGGCTACAAATCGATCTCTGGTGATCTTGTGTTGTGTCGTGTATATTATGTTGTAACCTATAGGCTATCATAACTTGCTACATTTGCACACACTGTATATATATTTTCTGTTGTATTTTTTGACTTTATGTTTTGTTTTACCCCATATGTAACTCTGTGTTGTTGTTTTTATCGCACTGCTTTGCTTTATCTTGGCCAGGTCGCAGTTGTAAATGAGAACTTGTTCTCAACTGGCCTACCTGGTTAAATAAAGGTAAAATAAAAATAAATAAAAATTATGAAATGTGAATATGGCACACAGTGCCATGACAGACGTAATGCATGATAACAGATATAGGCTGGGCCAAATAGCCTGCAGTAGCTTCAGTGTATTGCCTATAGGCTTTTTGTGAATGATTGATTATTCAGAGGTTTTTTATCTGGACTTCTGCCTACTTTGAGTGACACAGGGGCAGACTGTCATCACTCCTAGAACCCCACTAGATGGCGCCATAATAAGGGTTATTATTGGGAAACATGCCTTTTTTCTCAGATTCAGTGAGATTCCTGTTCTCCTCCCAATATTCCTACTGCCAGTTTGAAAAGTTTTAAAACATGCTGCAGCTCTCTAATAAGAAGAACTAGGCCTAAATAACAGTCACTTATATAACAGAAAGTCATTTTGTTACCAAATCTGTCAGTTAGCTAAATGGCTAGTGTGGTAGGCCTACATTACTTAAATGAATGAACAAACTGAATAGGTCATTTTGATCTGCATGTTATATATTTTATATGAGACAGTCATGTTGCCTATAAATCACCTTCCAGATTTACACATAGATCATCTTGATCAGGTTGGCTGATTTATCTCCCTGTCTGATGATCATTTTTTATGTAACAGTGATTTTGTTATTTCCATATCCACTTTATATTGAATATTCATAAAAATGTAAACGCTTTATATTCCATTGTGAAATCCCCGCTCACACCCAGGCCTCCGGCGAGCTGAAACTAATACACCCTTATAGACTAGTAGGGATGGATGTTGGAATCTACAGTTTGAACTTGTGCCCTAAAGCAAGTCTACAGGCTACCATACTGCACTGTCTTTGAGGCTACATTACATCTAGCCCTGGATCATGACTCTCGGTTCCATTACATTACACATAAGAGTCATTGGAGGAAGGTGTCTTCTGTAGGGGAGAGTTTTGTTAAGATCTCTGACACTCGGTCTGAACATTAACATGCATCACTTGTGGTACGGTTTTGAAAGCATGAGGACCTTATCTTTCATATCAGCAATAAATTATTTTCAAAAAACAAAGGGTTAAATTGATACACACCTTTTATAGGGTTAGGGTGAGTGTTCCCACTCTTCTATATCTCCATGTTACAGCACGTTTATGGATGACAGATGGAAGACAGAGGGACCACCTGTGCTAATTATCTATCTAGCATGCTTTGAACATCTGTGTGTAATGGAAGAAGGTCGGCAGAAACATGTTGTCACTGAAAAATACTGTTGGCTGCAACTGTGATAAAGCCGGTTAAAACAGTGTACTGTACGTGTATATTTATCATTTGTGAAATTATTTTATGTAACATGACAGTAAAGGGCTATATGTTTCTAGAACCGTATCGCAATTCAGAATCGATTCATGTTTAGATGGAGTATTTGGCCGTTTTGGCTGCCAGAGCCAGTCTGCCTCTGAAAATAACATATACTGAACAAAAATATAAATGCAACATATAAAGTGTTGGTCCCATGTTTCATGAACTGAAAATAAAAGATCCCAGAAATGTTCCATAACGCACAAAAAGCTGATTTCTCTCAAATGTTGTGCACTATTTTCTTTACATCCCTGTTAGTGAGCATTTCTCCTGTGCCAAGATAATCCATCCACCTGACAGGTGTGGCATATCAAGAAGCTGATTAAACAGCACGATCATTACACAGGTGCACCTTGTGCTGGGGACAATAAAAGGTGACTCTAAAATGGGCAGTTTTGTCACACAACACAATGCCACAGATGTCTCAAGTTTTGAGGGAGTGTGCAATTGGCATGCTGACTGCAGGAATGTCCACCACAGCTGTTGCAAGATAATTGAATGTTCATTTTTCTCCCATAAGCCGCGTCCAAAGTCGTTTTAGAGAATTTGGCTGTATGTCCAATCGGCCTCACAACCGCAGACCACGTGTAACCATGCCAGCCCAGGACCTCCACATCTGGCTTCTTCACCTGCGGGATCATCTGAGACCAGCCACCCGGACAGCTGATGAAACTGAGGAGTATATCTGTCTTTAATAAAGCCCTTTTGTGTGGAAAAACACATTCTGATTGGCTGGGCCTGGCTCCCCAGTGGCTGGGCCTGGCTCCCCAGTGGGTGGGCCTGGCTCCCCAGTGGGTGGGCCTATGTACTGGTCGTGGGTTGTGGGTTGTGATCATGGTCACAGCTCTATCGCAATTGCCAGCTGTTGTTAGAATGCATTAGATTGACGGTAACAGTCAGTCAGATTAGGATACAGGTTTAAAAAAACTTACACTGGCTGATGTTGTCAAGCATATTCAGTTCATATTATTAATATTTGCTCAGTGATTGCAATCACGACCCCATCCTCAGTAGCCTATTCCAGCAGGCTATTGGACAACACAAATAATTTGTACCTCTAAATTGCCTTGCTATCCATGTTGAATAAAAGAGTCTGTCAATTTTAACTAAGCAAGTTGCTAAATCGTTCAGTTTACATCTTGCCTAGGCTACTGTAGGCTATCTTAAATGATATGTAGGCCTATCAGGGGCTATAGGCTCCCTGCGTCTAGCTAAGCAAACCATGGCAAAGTTTAATTACAATCATAAACCCAGATTTGAGTCAGTAGCCTATGTCTATTGAAATTACAAATCAGTCTTGCAAATAGACTTAACATCTGGCAAATAATAAGTCACAATTGCCAGAATAACAGCCTAACATTCGTTAGGCTAAGTGTTTCTTGCGCAGAGATTTCGAGATCCTGTCCAACTTTAATCACTCAAACTCTCCTGTCGGATTTAGTTATGTACATGCCAAAAGGGAGGTATTTACAATCATAGCAGTCAAACAAATTAAAATGAACATCCATTGATGGAAAATTATCAGATGAGTTTAATAAGGGCAAATTATATTTTCTCTTGCGACATATTCACATTCCTTCATTACTTCACACTAGCTCGCAATATTTATTATTTAGATGGAAAACCGAATTTTGATAATTACGTCGTTACATAGATATTCCTTCTTAATTCTCTGTATTATGTTATGGAAAAAGGTTTTATTGGGTTTAATGTGTCAACTCCTTTCTTGCTGGGCAAAAACATTTGGCCTAGTTTTCAGGGCTTGTGGGCAGGTTTTGACATGTCATTGGGCAATTTTTTTTGCTAGACTTGGCAACCCTTGAACTTCACAGAAGGATACTTTGAATCATAATCTAAATTGCAGGGGGGGGGGGGGGGGGGGGGGGGTTATTGGGGATTTTACATGCTGTGTAATAATAGGTAATTATCACTATTTACTTCATGTTACTTAGAGAAGTTTCAGCCATATGTTCTACTGCACGGTTGTTAGCAGAGGCGCAACTTTCACTCGGGACAGGGGGACATGTCCCACCCACATTCTGAAATTGCATTCTTGTCCCCCCCCCAGGTTTATAATTGGAATGTGATAAAAAAACGAGGCAACGGTGTGCTTTAGGCTCATGCGGACGCCTCCGAGCGGTCGGGAAGGCTGTTTGGAGTGTTTATCCGACTGAATAAAATTGTTTATGCCCCCCCACTTCTAAAACCAAAGTTGCACCCCTGGATGTTAGTATTCTTTTAATGTTAGAGTTGCCAATGCTGCTTTGCCTATTGTTTATCATATGTAGTAGTATTCCATACTGCCATAAGTGTTATTATTGCATTGGTTGCACAAGTACTTTTTCAGAAGTGGTTTTAATTGTTGAATTGATAAACGTAGACTTTTGCATGCACACGCTGCCACAGCATTTTCCATTGTGGCCTATATTAAGGTGTTTTATTGCTCTGCCGTGGGCGAGCTTCTAGAGTCATCCCAGACAGTTCTTGGACCTTGGTCATGCACAGGGTAATTTACGACCCTGGGTGCCAGGGCAGATCTGATAAGATCTCAGCCTGGCAAATTCTCACACAAGGCTGGAGAGAGGGTGCCATACATCTTGACACTGTCAATCCAAGTAATTTGTTTCTCTCTCTCTCTCCAAGAGGTGAATGTTTAAGTTTATGTTTATATTGATGCTGTGTTTATAACCCTGTTATAAGTGTAATGCCATTTGCCATTTATTCATGTACATACATGTTTATACAATGGGTGGGTCTAATCCTGAATGCTGATTGGTTAAAACCGCATTCCAACCGGTCTAATCCTGAATGCTGATTGGTTAAAACCGCATTCCAACCGGTGTCTATTCCACAAGTTGCCACAGGCTAAATCTATGATGTTAAAATGTCTATTTACTCTGTTCTATCTGACTGTGCAATCCACTGTCTCATCAGCCCAGCCTGGCAATTTATAAACTTGATCTCCACTATAAAAAGCGTCTAGACATTATCTCACATTTCTTGTAGACTAACATTTTGTTTTCAACAGCGGAGATTTGTATAAACCTTGCTGTCTGTCATTTGCAACATTGTTCCAATAATGACATTCGATCTCCTGCTGTCCCATAGTATTGAACATGTCGGGAGTCAGGACGAGACAGACAGGCAGGCAGCGTTTCTCAGCCAGTCGAAATCATAAATCAGCTGGCATCATTTTTATGGATATATACAACAACAAATCTTTTTTGAAAAAAGGTCCAACGAAGCACAGCTAATTACCAGTCTTTCCAGCTTCAGTTTGAAGTGATTGTGTTACTGTAGCTGTGTTCTTGGCTAGCCTCTCTGAACAACAGTGTCTTGACGAGAGAGCACATTTTCTATGCCAGGCGAGATCGCGCCTCATTAGCTCATTGTTATGGATGCATCCAAATAAATGTCACTAGAAAACAGCTTAAACAAATGCAAATGCATCTCCTTTGCTGTTATTCTGGCTGCACTTTTTGACGTGACTGTAAGTTAGCCGTAGTTGGCTAGCTAGCAAGCAAGGGATAAGAACGTTGCCAGCCAGTATGGCAATGGAACATTTAGAACAAACGACTGGGTCGCGTCCATAGATACAGAACAAAAGGACTGAACGACTGGGTCACGTCCATAGATACAGAACAAAAAGACTGAACGACTGGGTCGCGTCCATAGATACAGAACAAAAAGACTGAACGACTGGGTCGCGTCCATAGATACAGAACAAAAAGACTGAACGACTGGGTCGCGTCCATAGATACAGAACAAAAAGACTGAACGACTGGGTCAAGTCCATAGATACAGAACAAAAAGACTGAACGACTGGGTCGCGTCCATAGATACAGAACAAAAAGACTGAACGACTGGGTCGCGTCTCTAGCAACCCTAGATTTGTGTCGGGACTATATCTTGTGGGAGGATGAAATAGTATAAATAAATTAATAAGAATAACGTTTTTAATGAAAATATGTCAATCATAATTTGAATATGTTGGTAACCAGTTGTATAAAAGTGATAATTCCCTCGAAGCCAGTGTTTGGAGGATATATTGGCACGGTTTTTCTCCAGATTTAGCGACCAATAGTTTTTACAGGTATCTCTGAAGAACTGCTTTATATACAAAAAGCAGCCAATGCTGAGACTCCCAGCCATCAGAACTATACAAAATGCAGTGTACGAAAATTGTCCCCAGTGATAAAACACAGTGTTGAGTGATAGACTGTCTGAATCTAAAGGGTTTAAAGCAGAAGCTGCTGCATGCATGTACAGTTGAAGTCGGAAGTTTACATACACTTAGGTTGGAGTCATTAAAACTCGTTTTTCAACCACTCCACAAATGACAAACTATTGTTTTGACAAGTCGGTTAGGACATCTACTTTGTGCATGACTGTCACGATCGTCTAGGAGTGAAGGAGACCAAAGCGCAGCGCGTTGAACGAACATGACTTTAATTGAAAAAAGCACCGAAATACAAAACAAAAGACGACTCGTGAAGTCCACAGTACAACGACTGAAACACGGAACAATAACCCACAATGCCCACAGGAAAACATGCAGTATAAATATGGCTCCCAATC
Organism: Coregonus lavaretus; assembly: GCF_964263955.1. Lineage (NCBI taxonomy): Eukaryota > Metazoa > Chordata > Actinopteri > Salmoniformes > Salmonidae > Coregonus > Coregonus lavaretus. The sequence continues at coordinate 148,006 of NW_028159357.1, read as the reverse complement.
AGAGATAACGAGCCGACAGTTGACACTCGTTACCTCCGATTGGGAGTCAATGACCAAACCTAGAAATAAACGTGACAGAAATGCAAACATAGAAAATCACCCAAAACCCAACAAAACACAATACACCCTGGCTCAAATACAAAAGTCCCGGAGCCAGAGTGTTACAGTACCCCCCCCTAAAGGTGCGAACTCCGGGCGCACCAGCATACAGTCTCGGGGAGGGTCTGGGTGGGCGTCTGTCCACGGTGGCGGTTCTGGCCCAGGTCGTGGTCCCCACCCCACCTTAGTCACCACCCGCTTCCCTAGCCTCCTCCACATGACCACCCCCCAATTAAACCCCACTGGATTAAGGGGCGGCACCGGACTAAGGGGCAGCACCGGACTAAGGGGCAGCACCGGACTAAGGGACAGTACCGGGATAAGGGGCAGCACCGGGCTAAGGGGCAGCACCGGGCTAAGGGACAGTACCTGACTACATTTTACATTTACATTTACATTTTAGTCATTTAGCAGACGCTCTTATCCAGAGCGACTTACAGGAGCAATTAGGGTTAAGTGCCTTGCTCAAGGGCACATCGACAGATTTCACCTAGTCGGCTCGGGGATTAGAACCAGCGACCTTTCGGTTACTGGCACAACGCTCTTAACCACTAAGCTACCTGCCGCCCTATGGGGGCGGGGAAATAATAGGGTTTTGTAATAAACGCCGAAAATAAGGTCCGATGTTTACACCGGTTTAGGAGATTTTAGTTTACGTTTTGTTCTGAGATAATAGAAGTCGGTTAACGTGAGCATTATGAAGTCTTTGTGCTTTATTTATTTATTGCATAGCTAAGTGACGTTAGCTAATAGAGATTATCGCAGAACAAAACGTATCAAATCTCCTAAACCTGTGATTACGACATACCTCATTTAAGGCGTTTATCCCAAAACGACATTAATTTTCCCGATAGGCTTTGTCCAAACGAACCATAGTGGAGTTAGTGCCTACAAAAATTCGCCAAATTCGACTAAGGGGCGGATCCTGGCTGGCTGGCTCTGGCGGATCCTGGCTGGACGGCTCATGGCTGGCCGACGGATCTGGCTGCTCATGGCTGGCCGACGGATCTGGCTGCTCATGGCTGGCGGAAGGCTCTGGCTGATCCTGTCTGGCGGAAGGCTCTGGCTGATCCTGTCTGGCAGAAGGCTCTGGCTGATCCTGTCTGGCAGAAGGCTCTGGCTGATCCTGTCTGGCGGAAGGCTCTGGCTGATCCTGTCTGGCAGAAGGCTCTGGCTGATCCTGTCTGGCAGAAGGCTCTGGCTGATCCTGTCTGGCGGAAGGCTCTAGCGGCTCTGGTCTGGCGGACGGCTCTGATGGCTCATGGCAGACGGGCGGCTTTGCAGGCTTTAGGCAGACGGGCAGTTCAGGCCCCGTTGGGCAGACGGCAGACTCTGGCCGTCTGAGGCGCACCGTAGACTTAGTGCGGGTGGCCGGAACAGGCCGGACCGGGCTGGCGACGCGCACCGTAGTCTTGGTGCGGGTGGCAGGAACAGGCCGGGTCGGGCTGGCGACGCGCACCGTAGTCTTGGTGCGGGTGGCAGGAACAGGCCGGGTCGGGCTGGCGACGCGCACCGTAGACTTGGTGCGGGTGGCAGGAACAGGCCGGGTCGGGCTGGCGACGCGCACCGTAGACTTGGTGCGGGTGGCAGGAACAGGCCGGACCGGGCTGGCGACGCACACCGTAGACCTGGTGCGGGTGGCAGGAACAGGCCGGGTCGGGCTGGCGACGCGCACCGTAGACTTGGTGCGGGTGGCAGGAACAGGCCGGACCGGGCTGGCGACGCACACCGTAGACCTGGTGCGGGTGGCAGGAACAGGCCGGGTCGGGCTGGTGACGCGCACCGTAGACTTGGTGCGGGTGGCAGGAACAGGCCGGGTCGGGCTGGCGAAGCGCACCGTATCCCTGGTGCGAGTGGCCGGAACAGGCCGGGCTGGGCTGGCGACGCGCACCGTAGGCTTCGTATGAGGCTCAGGAACAGGCCGGGCTGGGCTGGCGACGCGCACCGTACACTTAGTGCGAGGGGCCGGAACAGGCCGTACCGTACTGGGGACACACACTACTGGCTGTACCTCGGGATTAGGAACGGGCCGGACCGGACTGGATACACACCTCAGTCTCTCACGCCGTGCCTCTACATCTCCTTTCCCTACTTTGGCCAGTGACCCCCTTAACCTGGTAGCCTCCTGAATCCGTCCCTTCTCTGCCTCCGTCAGCCCCCTTAACCTGGTAGCCTTCTGAATCTGCCTTGTGGCAGCCTCCTGCTGCTCAGTCGCCCAAGCCATGTGCCCCCCCCAAAAAACTTTTTGGGGTTGCCTCTCGTCCTTCCGACGATGGCCCTGCCGATGCCGTTGCTCCTCTCGCCGTCGCCTCTCCACCGTCTCGTTCCATGGTCGGCGATCCATACCATCCAGGATCTCCTCCCAAGTCCAGGACCCTTTACCGTCCAACAGTTCCATCCATGTCCAGACCCTTTGTTCCTGGACACGCTGCTTGGTCTTTCTTTGGTGGGTTATTCTGTCACGATCGTCTAGGAGTGAAGGAGACCAAAGCGCAGCGCGTTGAACGAACATGACTTTAATTGAAAAAAGCACCGAAATACAAAACAAAAGACGACTCGTGAAGTCCACAGTACAACGACTGAAACACGGAACAATAACCCACAATGCCCACAGGAAAACATGCAGTATAAATATGGCTCCCAATCAGAGATAACGAGCCGACAGCTGACACTCGTTACCTCCGATTGGGAGTCAATGACCAAACCTAGAAATAAACGTGACAGAAATGCAAACATAGAAAATCACCCAAAACCCAACAAAACACAATACACCCTGGCTCAAATACAAAAGTCCCGGAGCCAGAGTGTTACAATGACACAAGTAATCTTTCCAACAATTGTTTACAAGACAGATTATTTCACTTATAATTCACTGTATCACAATTCCAGTGGGTCAGAAGTTTACATACACTAAGTTGACTGTGCCTTTAAACAGCTTTGAAAATTCCAGAAAATGATGTCATGGCATTAGAAGCTTCTGATAGGCTAATTGACATCATTTGAATCAATTGGAGGTCTACCTGTGGATGTATTTCAAGGCCTACCTTCAAACTCAGTTCCTCTTTGATTGATATCATGGAAAAATCAAAAGAAATCAGCCAAGACCTCAGAAAAAAATGTGTAGACCTCCACAAGTCTGGTTCATCCTTGGGAGCAATTTCCAAACGCCTGAAGTTACCACGTTCATCTGTACAAACAATAGTACGCAAGTATAAACACCATGGGACCATGCAGCCGTCATACCGCTCAGGAAGGAGACGCGTTCTGTCTCCTAGAGATTAACGTACTTTGGTTCGAAAAGTGCAAATCAATCCCAGAACAACAGCAAAGGACCTAGTGAAGATGCTGGAGGAAACAGGTACAAAAGTATCTATATCCAAAGTAAAACGAGTCCTATATCGACATAACCTGAAAGGCCGTTCAGCAAGGAAGAAGCCACTGCTCCAAAACCGCCTTAAAAAAGCCCAACTACGGTTTGCAACTGCACATGGGGAGACAAATCGTACTTTTTTGAGAAATGTCCCCTGGTCTGATGAAACAAAAATAGAACTGTTTGGCCAGAATGACCATCGTTATGTTTGGAGGAAAAAGGGGGTAGCTTGCAAGCCGAAGAACACCGTCCCAACCGTGAAGCACCGGGGTGGCAGCATCATAAAAATAAAAAAAAAGCACCTTTATTTAACCAGGTAAGCCAGTTGAGAACAAGTTCTCATTTATAACTGCGACCTGGCCAAGATAAAGCAAAGCAGTGCGATAAAAACAACAATACAGAGTTACATATGGGGTAAAAAAAAATACATAAAGTCAAAAAATACAACAGAAAATATATATACAGTGTGTGCAAATGTAGCAAGTTATGGAGGTAAGGCAATAAATAGGCTATAGTGCAAAATAATTACAATTAGTATTAACACTGGAATGCTAGATGTGCAAGAGATTATGTTCAAATAGAGATACTGGGGTGCAAAATAGCAAAATAAATAACAATATAGGGATGAGGTAGTTGGGTGGGCTAATTTCAGATGGGCTGTGTACAGGTGCAGTGATCGGTAAGGTGCTCTGACAACTGATGCTTAAAGTTAGTGAGGGAGATAAGAGTCTCCAGCTTCAGAGATTTTTGCAATTCATTCCAGTCATTGGCAGCAGAGAACTGGAAGGAATGGCGGCCAAATGAGGTGTTGGCTTTGGGAATGACCAGTGAGATATACCTGCTGGAGCGCAGACTACGGGTGGGTGCTGCTATGGTGACCAATGAGCTAAGATAAGGCAGGGATTTGCCTAGCAGTGATTTATAGATGGCCTGGAGCCAGTGGGTTTGACGACGAACATGTAGTGAGGACCAGCCAACAAGAGCGTACAGGTCACAGTGGTGGGTAGTGTATGGGGCTTTGGAGACAAAACGGATGGCACTGTGATAGACTACATCCAATTTGCTGAGTAGAGTGTTGGAGGCTATTTTGTAAATGACATCGCCGAAGTCAAGGATCGGTAGGATAGTCAGTTTTACGAGGGCATGTTTGGCAGCATGAGTGAAGGAGGCTTTGTTTTGCGAAATAGGAAGCCGATTCTAGATTTAACTTTGGATTGGAGATTCTTAATGTGAGTCTGGAAGGAGAGTTTACAGTCTAACCAGACACCTAGGTATTTGTAGTTGTCCACATACTCTAGGTCAGATCCGTCGAGAGTGGTGATTCTAGTCGGGTGGGCGGGTGCCAGCAGCGTTCTATTGAAAAGCATGCATTTAGTTTTACTAGTGTTTAAGAGCAGTTGGAGGCTACTGAAGGAATGTTGTATGGCATTGAAACTCATTTGGAGGTTTGTTAACACAGTGTCCAATGAAGGGCCAGATGTATACAAAATGGTGTCGTCTGCGTAGAGGTGGATCTGAGAGTCACCAGCAGCAAGAGCGACATCATTGATATACACGGAGAAAAGAGTCGGCCCGAGAATTGAACCCTGCGGCACCCCCATAGAGACTGCCATAGGTCCAGACAACAGGCCCTCCGATTTGACACACTGAACTCTATCTGAGAAGTAGTTGGTGAACCAGGCGAGGCAGTCATTTGAGAAACCAAGGCTATTTAGTCTGCCAATAAGAATGCGGTGGTTGACAGAGTCGAAAGCCTTGGCCAGGTCGGTGAAGACGGCTGCACAGTACTGTCTATTATCGATCGCGGTTATAATATCGTTTAGGACCTTGAGCGTGGCTGAAGTGCACCCATGACCAGCTCGGAAACCGGATTGCATAGCGGAGAAGGTACGGTGGGATTCGAAATGGTTGGTGATCTGTTTATTAACTTGGCTTTCAAATACTTTCGAAAGGCAGGGCAGGATGGATATAGGTCTGTAACAGTTTGGATCTAGAGTGTCACCCCCTTTGAAGAGGGGGATGACCGCGGCAGCTTTCCAATCTCTGGGGATCTCAGACGTTACGAAAGAGAGGTTGAACAGACTAGTAATAGGGGTTGCGACAATTTCGGCGGCTATTTTTAGAAAGAAAGGGTCCAGATTGTCTAGCCCAGCTGATTTGTAGGGGTCCAGATTTTGCAGCTCTTTCAGAACATCAGCTGTCTGAATTTGTGTGAAGGAGAAGCGGGGGGGGGCATGGGCAAGTTGCAGCGGAGGGTGCAGAGTTGGTGGCCGGGGTAGTGGTAGCCAGGTGGAAAGCATGGCCAGCCGTAGCAAAATGCTTGTTGAAATTCTCGATTATTGTAGATTTATCGGTGGTGATAGTGTTTCCTAGCCTCAGTGCAGTGGGCAGCTGGGAGGAAGTGCTCTTATTCTCCATGGACATTACAGTGTCCCAAAACTTTTTGGAGTTAGTGCTACAGGATGCACATTTCTGTTTGAAAAAGTTAGCCTTTGCTTTCCTGACTGCTTGTGTATATTGGTTCCCAACTTCCCTGAAAAGTTGCATATCGCGGGGGCTATTTGATGCTAATGCAGTACGCCACAGGATGTTTTTGTGCTGGTCAAGGGCAGTCAAGTCTGAGGAGAACCAGGGGCTATATCTGTTATTAGTTCTGTATTTTTTGAATGGGGCATGTTTATTTAAGATTGAGAGGAAATTAATTTTAAAGAACAACCAGGCATCCTCTACTGACGGAATGAGATCTATATCCATCCAGGATACCTGGGCCAGGTCAATTAGGAAGGCCTGCTCGCTAAAGTGTTTTAGGGAGCGTTTGACAGTGATGAGGGAGCTTCTACTTCTAAAAATCCACCTTTCCAGAAATAAATCTCTCACTGTTGCCGCTTGCTACAGACCCCCTTCAGCCCCGAGCTGTGCCCTGGACACCATATGTGAACTGATTGTCCCCATCTATCCTCAGAGTTCGTACTGCTTGGTGACCTAAACTGGGATATGCTTAACACCCCGGCCAACCTACAATCTAAACTAGATGCCCTCAATCTCACACAAATGATCAACGAACCTACCAGGTACAACCCTAAATCTGTAAACATGGGCACCCTCATAGATATCATCCTGACAAATTTACCCTCTAAATACACCTCCGCTGTCTTCAACCAGGATCTCAGCGATCACTGCCTTATTGCCTGCGTCCGTAATGGGCCTGCAGTCAAACAACCACCCCTCATCACTGTCAAACACTCCCTAAAACACTTTAGCGAGCAGGCCTTTCTAATTGACCTGGCCCAGGTATCCTGGATGGATATAGATCTCATTCCGTCAGTAGAGGATGCCTGGTTGTTTTTTAAAAGTGCTTTCCTCTCAATCTTAAATAAGCATGCCCCATGCCCCATTCAAAAAATTCTAAGAACAGATACAGCCCCTGGTTCTCCTTAGACTTGACTGCCCTTGACCAGCACAAAAACATCCTGTGGCGTACTGCATTAGCATCGAACAGCCCCCGCGATATGCAACTTTTCAGGGAAGTCAGGAACCAATATACACAATCAGTTAGGAAAGCAAAGGCTAGCTTTTTCAAACAGAAATTTGCATCCTGTAGCACTAACTCCAAAAAGTTTTGGGACACTGTAAAGTCCATGGAAAATAAGAGCACCTCCTCCCAACTGCCCATTGCACTGAAGCTAGGAAACACTGTCACCACCGATGGGCTCCTGAGTGGCACAGTGGTCTAAGGCACTGCATCGCAGTGCTAACTGTGCTCCTAGAGATCCTGGTTCGAATCCAGGCTCTGTCGCAGCCGGCTGCGACCGGGAGACTCATGGGCGGCGCACAATTGGCCCAGGGTAGGGGAGGGAATGGCCGGCAGGGATGTAGCTCAGTTGATAGAGCATGGTGTTTGCAACGCCAGGGTTGTGGGTTCGATTCCCACGGGGGGCCAGTAACAAAAAAAGACTGTAAGTCGCTCTGGATAAGAGCGTCTGCTAAATGACGTAAATGTAAATGATAAATCTACAATAATTTCAACAAGCATTTTGCTACGGCTGGCCATGCTTTCCACCTGGCTACTACTACCCCGTCCACCAGCTCTGCACCCTCCGCTGCAACTTGCCCATGCCCCCCCCCTGCTTCTCCTTCACACAAATTAGGACAGCTGATGTTCTGAAAGAGCTGAAAAATCTGGATCCCTACAAATCAGCTGGGCTAGACAATCTGGACCCTTTCTTTCTAAAATTAGCCACCGAAATTGTCGCAACCCCTATTACTAGCCTGTTCAACCTCTCTTTCGTAACGTCTGAGATCCCCAGAGATTGGAAAGCTGCCGCGGTCATCCCCTTCTTCAAAGGGGGTGACACTCTAGATCCAAACTGTTACAGACCTATATCCATCCTGCCCTGCCTTTCGAAAGTATTTGAAAGCCAAATTAACCAACAGATCACCAACCATTTCGAATCCCACCGTACCTTCTCCGCTATGCAATCCGGTTTCCCAGCTGGTCATGGGTGCACCTCAGCCATGCTCAAGGTCCTAAACGATATTATAACCACGATCGATAAAAGACAGTACTGCGCAGCCGTCTTCATCGACCTGGCCAAGGCTTTCGACTCTGTCAACCATCGCATTCTTATTGGCAGACTAAATAACCTTGGTTTCTCTAATGACTGCCTCGCCTCGTTCACCAACTACTTCTCAGATAGAGTTCAATGTGTCAAATCGGAAGGCCTGTTGTCTGGACCTTTGGCCGTCTCTATGGGGGTGCCACAGGGTTCAATTCTCGGGCCGACTCTATTCTCTGTGTATATCAATGATGTCTCTCTTGCTGCTGGTGACGCTCGGATCCACCTCTATGCGGACGACACCATTTTGTATACATTTGCTCCAGCAGGTATATCTCACTGGTCTTCCCCAAAGCCAACGCCTCCTTTGGCTGCCATTCTTTCCAGTTCTCTGCTGCTAATGACTGGAACGAACTGCAAAAATCTCTGAAGCTGGAAACTCTTATCTCCCTCACTAACTTTAAGCGTCAGTTGTCAGAGCAGCTTACCGATCACTGCACCTGTACACAGACATTCTGAAATTAGCCCACCCAACTACCTCATCCTCATATTGTTATTTATTTTAGCTAATTTGCACCCCAGTATCTCTATTTGCACATCATCTTTTGCACATCTATCATTCCAGTGTTAAAAAGAAATTGTAGCTATTTTGCACTATGGCCTATTTATTGCCTTACCTCCATAACTTACTACATTCGCACACACTGTATATATATTTTCTGTTGTATTTTTGACTTTATGTTTTGTTTACCCCATATGTAACTCTGTGTTGTTGTTTTTATCGCACTGCTTTGCTTTATCTTGGCCAGGTCGCAGTTGTAAATGAGAACTTGTTCTCAACTGGCTTACCTGGTTAAATAAAGGTGAAAAAAATAAATAAAATAAAAGAGTATGTGAGAAGAGTTGAGCAGTTCGAAATTCCGCTCATGGAGCGATGCTTGCGCACTCTCCATTTCCTTTCCTACCACTCTGCTAAAAACCGCTCCACGCTCACAGGAAAAGAAACTGCTGCTCCAAATTCGCTCCAATCATTAAAATCACAATTTAACCAATGTTGTGGAAAATAACCACCATACTTTATTACAAATAAGGTCTTACAGAGTTTTTGTTGCATCAAGAAATGACTTTATTAAAGTTTTCAACAAAGCCGATACCCATCTGCAGAGGGGCACACATTCTTAAGGTCTTCCTCCAATCTTATATAGTCCTCTTCAGTTTTCCGCTCTTTTATTACTCCGCCCACTTCCTTTGTCCCTGAGGACGGCTGAACTATTACTCCAACCAATCACCCGCTCCCCTGTACCTCACCCCCTCAAGCTGTAATCAATCAAGAAGATACCAAGGAGACAAAGGTCTAGCCCAAACTCTATTCAACCCTGGTGCTGCTCCCTTCACTGTGTTTGAAGAGAGAGACAAAAACAAACGGCCCAATTCAGTTAGCCACAAAGAATTTTAACTATATGTTCATGATTAACTCAATTTAATCTGATAATCCATTAAAACTACACATCACCAACACCCATCTATTTTTGTGACTACATGTACCTACCAATTGGTTTTTAAGTATTGAAACCAAACCATATGGATTTCAATTAAAAATATTTGAATTAACATGAAAAGGTGAACGTAAGAAGCGAACATCATTTCAAATAGGCTACAAATCATATTAAACAACATATAAACACTCTAAATAGGTCAGGAGCTAGACAGGGAGCCTAAGAAGGAACGAAAACGAATTATTTAGGCTATATTATTTCAATTATTTTAACTCTATAATCTACAAAGAAATACATTGTGAAGCATTAGCGACAAAATGGGCTGGTAGGGACATAAAGGGCTCAGCATTTAAACAACATTTCGTTGTTTTAAATCATTATAGTCTATAAATTGTGCATAAAGTCTATGACTTACTGAGAATTAAATACACATTAAAACAATAAATGACTTATTAGTGCCTTTGAATTATTTTTTAGAATTCATTTTTAGAATCACCATTTTGGCCAGTCTGTGGCTTCAGGCTCATGCGATGGATCCTGGAGAGCCGGCCAGCAGTGGAGAATATCCTCTCCACCCCTGCAGAGCCACTGGGGAGAATATCCTCTCCACCCCTGCAGAGCCACTGGGGATGGTAAACACCCATTTGGCCACTCTCGCCAGGCTGGGAAGAGATGCAGAGTTGTTTATAAATTGTTCTATAGGTAGGCCTAAAGGTTTTTAGGAAAAATAACCCAATCAAAACGGAAAGCTCTGTCGTGTATTAGGATTATGCCTTTGTTAAATGTTTTAAGTGGAACCAGAGAGGACGTTAATTTTAGTATCAAGAGGGAATGTTTTAGTGTAACGCCACATACAACAGACAGGAAGTGTGTTGTAGACAGGGGAGACTGGTGATTGGCCAGAAGAGGGAGCATCTTTTTGCATTGTTTATAAGTAGGGGCTAAACGAAGAAGAAGGCAGAGCGGCCATTCTGAGGCGTCGCTCTCCGGGTGGGCATGTCACCTGTAACTTATGCTGAAAGCTTGTGATCTGAATAAACCTTATGATCTGATTTTTAGTTTATAAATAAAACTGACAAACTTAGTTATCTACCTACCTCGTTCCATTCTTTTAGCAGTTGCACGTAGTAAGTACACCATCATGCTTTCGGGATAAGTGTCTTCAGATTCCATCATGATTATTTAGTTGTGGACACTACATCAACACACTTCCTCTCTTGCTCTTGGTTCTCATCTTTGTCAGTCACCTTGATTTAGCACCTGTGTGTTTTATTAGTTTCTTTATGAAAACATTTAGCGAATTCTGTAACGGTAGCTAAAGCAAGAGGCTATAGATAGCGGCACATAAGTAGACTACAAATGCATGTTGGGCCGGGTATGCCCTGAGCTCATGAAGTGAGTGCTACTGCCCTGAGCTCATGAAGTGAGTGCTACTGCCCTGAGCTCATGAAGTGAGTGCTACTGGCCTGAGCTCATGAAGTGAGTGCTACTGGAACGCTACTGGAGCGGGCTAAAACTCGCCCCCACGCTCCAGTCAATTTGCTCCACTCACATACTCTGCCACTAAGTGCCTTAGCCCATCCATACTACATACTCTGTGCGGTGCTGTTCCGTGCCTGTCTAGCTTCAGCGTCATTAAACCACCTCAACTGGAATCCTACCTGTCTGTCATCTGCTCCCTTACCAGCACACGGGAGAGAACACATGAAGTAAAACCGAAAGAACATACAGTCCACCAAGTCCTCATTTACAGTACAACTCATAATAACCTAAGCATTACGAAACTTCTATTAGAGCAAATAAGCCTCATATGTACCAAAATAGCAATTTATGTTTATCTAGACTAGCTTATATTCAACACACTCTCATCGCCCCCATACAAAACTCGTCACCTCCTTAATAATGAAGGATCTGCTTAACGTGGACAGATTTTGGGACAGGTCTCTCGCTTCGCCTTCTCTCTGCCATATCCGCTGAAAGAGCGACGCAGCCCATTGGAGCGGTCGTTACTAGATACCACAGCCACGAAGTCATAAACCCCGCATATTTCTACAATTGATCTTCTTTAAATGTGATTTTAAACCTAACCTTAACAACACTGCTAACCTTATGCCTAACACTAACCTTAAATTAAGACCAAAAAGCAAATCTTCGTTTTTAAAAACATTTTTACGATAGGCCTATAGCCAATTTTGACTTTGTGGCTGTGATATCTAGTGGAAACCCATTGCAGCGTATAGGCAACGTTAGACCGTGCTATAGCTTACTTTCGGTTTCGAGGCCTAAAAGGCTCCATTCATTTTCACGCTCCACACCCTTTTCTTTTCTGACGTGCTGTAAAGACAGTAAGAATATTTGTAAATACAGTTTAAAGTGGGTTATATTAAGGCTTTCCTTGTCAGCTATGCTTAAAAAACTACAACCTAAAGCAGAGCTTATAGCATAGTTAGGCCAATCATAGTTGATCATGCAAAGTTAAACATCCTGTGAAATGGCGAACTGTAAATTGCCATGTTATGTAATTTTCCAAGGTATTAATTTGATTATTTAAAAAAAGTACTACCAAACCCCAAATAATTAGAATTGGATTTAGGCTACTGTATAATCACTCCCCGGGACCACCCATAAACAAAACATGTATGCACGCATGACTGTAAGTCGCTTTGGATAAAAGCGTCTGCTACATGGCATATTATTATTATTATTATTATTACTCTACTCTAATCTGTTGATTTGAGCTGAAATGGGCTAATGTAATGTAATCAGGTCTACTGGTTAATGTCTGTTTTTGAACCATCAACCTTACCAAAGAACCTTTGAAAAAACACTATTTTCTAACTGTATACTGTTACAGTTGGTAGCCTACCTGTAAAAAAGGCCGTCCTTCTCCTCTCTACCTAAATTCCCCTCACAGTCTTACCTAAATTATCCCTCACTCATCAGAGACCTGCCATTCCCAACCAATCAGAGCGCTTGGAAATGCTCATCTGAACACTGCACCCGCCCACTCAGGTCAGAGTGGTATCATCGTCTGAAGGGAGAGGACGCATGTTTCTGAGGACTTTTTACTGTCACATGTCTGAATGTTGTGCGTGCATCGAAATGTAAGTTGGGGGGGTTATTGTTTTTTTTACATGCTGTGTAATAATAGGTAATTACCTCTAATTACTTCATGTTACTTTGATAAGTTTCAGTCAAATCAAATTGTATTGGTCACATACACATATTTAGCAGATGTTATTGCGGGTGTAGCGAAGTGCTTGTGTTCCTAGTGTCAAAGTCGCGTTAATTCAAATCTGGTATCAGGAACAAAAGAGGTCAATACGACTTCTAAGGTATACTAGTTATTTTAATTAATGCAAAAACCTTCAATGGTAAATATGATGTTTCGTATATACGGGCTCTCTGAGATGTCTCGCAGAACACCCCAGACAACTGACACATTGTTCCAGAAACAATACCCAAATACTCTGACAGAGGAAGTTTCCCACTTCTCTGCTGGCCAATTAGAGTAGAGGACTGAGTGTGGTTTAAATTTACTCAGCCAATCCATTGATTCAGAGGTTGGTCTCATCTCCTCGGCGCCATTTGTTACACACTTCAGCCAGGCACAAGATTATCATAACAACCTATCATAGTGAGAAGAGCCAGCTCCCTTAGACATCATTCCTAGTCAAAGGAAGGCTCACAGATCACAAATAACTATTATAGTCTTGCATTTGAAGACACAATCCTTATCTTATTTTAACCCCTAAAACAGCTCTTCACATCAATCACAGCCTTGCCAGGTGTCACAGCCTACATTAGCCCAGTCAAGACTGCATTCTTTCTAAGTTAGTCATCCCATCAATTTAGGAGAATAATAAATCCCCAATACTAGCTCCAACAGTGCAGTAGTATCTAACATCTAAGGGATCTAACATCTAAGGGATGTAGCTCAGTTGATAGAGCATGGCGTTTGCAACGCCAGGGTTGTGGGTTCGATTCCCACGGGGGGCCAGTATAAAAATAAAACAAATGTATTCACTAACTGTAAGTCGCTCTGGATAAGAGCGTCTGCTAAATGACTAAAATGTAAATGTAAATGTAACAATTCACAACATTACACACAAATCTAAAAGTCAAATAATCTCCCGTCTGGATTACTGCAACTCAATGTTGGCTGGGCTCCCTGCCTGTGCCATTAAACCCCTACAACTCATCCAGAATGCCGCAGCCCGTCTGGTGTTCAACCTTCCCAAGTTTTCTCACGTCACCCCGCTCCTCCGCACACTCCACTGGCTTGAAGCTCGCATCTGCTACAAGACCATGGTGCTTGCCTACGGAGCTGTGAGGGGAACGGCACCTCCGTACCTTCAGGCTCTGATCAGTCCCTACACCCAAACGAGGGCATTGCGTTCATCCACCTCTGGCCTGCTGGCCCCCCTTCCTCTGCGGAAGCACAGTTCCCGCTCAGCCCAGTCAAAACTGTTCGCTGCTCTGGCACCCCAATGGTGGAACAAGCTCCCTCACGACGCCAGGACACCGGAGTCGCTCACCACCTTCCGGAGACACTTGAAACCCCACCTCTTTAATGAATACCTGGGATAGGATAAAGTAATCCTTCTACCCACCATTACCCCACCCCAAAGAAAAAAGAAAAATAAATACAAAATAAATAAAACATATTGTAAAGTGGTTATCCCACTGGCTATAAGGTGAATGCACCAATTTGTAAGTCGCTCTGGATAAAAGCGTCTGCTAAATGACCTACATGTAAATGTAATGTAAATGTAATGGAATTAAGAAATATATAAATATTAGGACGAGCAATGTCGGAGTGGCATTGACTAAAATACAGTGGAATAAAATTAAGCAATAAGGCCAGAGGAGGTGTGATATATGGCCGATATACCATGGCTAAGGGCTGTTCTGACGCATGAAGCAACTGAGGTGCCTTATTGCTATTATAAACTGGTTTACAACGTAATTAGAACAGTAAAAATTAATGTTTTGTCATACCTGTGGTATAGGGTCTTATATACCACAGTGTCAGCCAATCAGCATTCAGGGCTCGAACCACCCAGTTTATAATACAGTATATACATATGAAATGAGTAAAGCAGTATGTAAACATTATTAAAGTGACTAGTGTTCCATTATTAAAGTGACCAGTGATTCCATATATATGTATATGGGGCAGCAGCCTCTAAGGTGCAGGGTTGAGTAACCGGTTTGAAACAGGAACTTGAAGCTCTCAACCTGCTCCACTAGAGCCCCGTCGATGAGAATGGGGGCGTGCTCGGTCCTCTTCTTTTTCCTGTAGTTCCCAATCATCTCCTTTGTCTTGGTCACGTTGAGAGAGAGGTTCCTTTACTTCCCTGTGGTGACAGGGCAGATCAGATCAGATCTCAGCCTGGCAGATTCTCACACAAGGCTGGAGAGAGGGTGCCATACATCTTGACACTGTCAATCCAAGTAATTTGTTTCTCTCTCTCTCTCCAAGAGGTGAATGTTTAAGTTAATGTTTATATTGATGCTGTGTTTATAACCCTGTTATAAGTGTAATGCCATTTGCCATTTATTCATGTACATACATGTTTATACAATGGGTGGGTCTAATCCTGAATGCTGATTGGTTAAAACCGCATTCCAACCAGTCTAATCCTGAATGCTGATTGGTTAAAACCGCATTCCAGCCGGTGTCTATTCCACAAGTTGCCACAGGCTAAATCTATGATGTTAAAATGTCTATTTACTCTGTTCTATCTGACTGTGCAATCCACTGTCTCATCAGCCCAGCCTGGCAACGTATAAACTTGATCTCCACTATAAAAAGCATCTAGACATTATCTCACATTTCTTTTAGACTAACATTTTGTTTTCAACAGCGGAGATTTGTATAAACCTTGCTGTCTGTCTCTCCGACATTTGCAACATTGTTCCAATAATGACATTCGATCTCCTGCTGTCCCATAGTAATGAACGTGTCGGGAGTCGGGACGAGACAGACAGGCAGGCAGCGTTTCTCAGCCAGTCGAAATCATAAATCAGCTGGCATCATTTTTATGGATATATACAACAACAAATCTTTTTTGAAAAAGGTACAATGAAGCCCAGCTAATTACCAGTCTTTCCAGCTTCAGTTTGAAGTGATTGTGTTACTGTAGCTGTGTTCTTGGCTAGCCGCTCTGAACAACAGTGTCCTGACGAGAGAGCACATTTTCTATGCCAGGCGAGATCGCTCCTCATTAGCTCATTGTTATGGATGCTCAAAAATAAATGTCACTAGAAAACAGCTTAAACAAATGCAAATGCATCTCCTTTGCTGTTATTCTGGCTGCACTTTTTGACGTGACTGTAAGTTAGCCATAGTTGGCTAGCTAGCAAGCAAGGGATAAGAACGTTGCCAGCCAGTATGGCAATGGAACATTTAGAACGAACGACTGGGTCGCGTCCATAGATACAGAACAAAAAGACTGAACGACTGGGTCGCGTCCATAGATACAGAACAAAAATACTGAACGACTGGGTCGCGTCCATAGATACAGAACAAAAAGACTGAACGACTGGGTCGCGTCCATAGATACAGAACAAAAAGACTGAATGACTGGGTCGCGTCCATAGATGCAGAACAAAAAGACTGAACAACTGGGTCACGTCCATAGATACTGAACAAAAAGACTGAACGACTGGGTCGCGTCCATAGATACAGAACAAAAAGACTGAACGACTGGGTCGCGTCCATAGATACAGAACAAAAAGACTGAACGACTGGGTCGCGTCCATAGATACTGAACAAAAAGACTGAACAACTGGGTCACGTCCATAGATACTGAACAAAAAGACTGAACGACTGGGTCGCGTCCATAGATACAGAACAAAAAGACTGAACGACTGGGTCGCGTCCATAGATACTGAACAAAAAGACTGAACAACTGGGTCGCGTCCATAGATACAGAACAAAAAGACTGAACGACTGGGTTACGTCCATAGATACTGAACAAAAAGACTGAACAACTGGGTCGCGTCCATAGATACAGAACAAAAAGACTGAACGACTGGGTCGCGTCCATAGATACTGAACAAAAAGACTGAACAACTGGGTCACGTCCATAGATACAGAACAAAAAGACTGAACGACTGGACTATATCTTGTGGGAGGATGAAATAGTATGAATAAATTAATTTAAAAAACGTTTTTAATGAAAATATGTAAATCATTATTTTAAATATGTTGGTAACCCGTTGTATAAAAGTGATAACACCGCTTCTCAGGCATTATCACTTAAATATTGTATAGTTATAACCCTTAACTAATACTGTTTATATGTGTGCATATCTTTGTCTTATAGAACCACAACAATAAGATTCCAAGTCATTCAGATTACCAAAATCATTTAAACATCCTCAAATGGAAACAGCTGTGTCTGTGAGGTGGTGACTATCAGGAGTACAGTGATGGACCTCAACATCATGTTCTAACCGGACAGCACTATAGAGGACAGAACCAAACCAATCAGTTATAAGTACAGTGAGGGAAAAAAGTATTTGATCCCCTGCTGATTTTGTACGTTTGCCCACTGACAAAGAAATGATCAGTCTATAATTTTAATGGTAGGTTTATTTGAACAGTGAGAGACAGAATAACAACACAAAAATCCAGAAAAACGCATGTCAAAAATGTTATAAATTGATTTGCATTTTAATGAGGGAAATAAGTATTTGACCCCCTCTCAATCAGAAAGATTTCTGGCTCCCAGGTGTCTTTTATACAGGTAACGAGCTGAGATTAGGAGCACACTCTTAAAGGGAGTGCTCCTAATCTCAGTTTGTTACCGTAATAAATGACACCTGTCCACAGAAGCAATCAATCAATCAGATTCCAAACTCTCCACCATGGCCAAGACCAAAGAGCTCTCCAAGGATGTCAGGGACAAGATTGTAGACCTACACAAGGCTGGAATGGGCTACAAGACCATCGCCAAGCAGCTTGGTGAGAAGGTGACAACAGTTGGTGCAATTATTTGCAAATGGAAGAAACACAAAATAACTGTCAATCTCCCTCGGCCTGGGGCTCCATGCAAGATCTCACCTCGTGGAGTTGCAATGAACATTAGAACGGTGAGGAATCAGCCCAGAACTACACGGGAGGATCTTGTCAATGATCTCAAGGAAGCTGGGACCATAGTCACCAAGAAAACAATTGGTAACACACTACGCCGTGAAGGACTGAAATCCTGCAGCGCCCACAAGGTCCCCCTGCTCAAGAATGCACATATACAGGGCCGTCTGAAGTTTGCCAATGAACATCTGAATGATTCAGAGGAGAACTGGGTGAAAGTGTTGTGGTCAGATGAGACCAAAATCGAGCTCTTTGGCATCAACTCAACTCGCCGTGTTTAGAGGAGGAGGAATGCTGCCTATGACCCCAAGAACACCATCCCCACCGTCAAACATGGAGGTGGAAACATTATGCTTTGGGGGTGTTTTTCTGCTAAGGGGACAGGACAACTTCACCACATCAAAGGGACGATGGACGGGGCCATGTACTGCACTGAAATGCAGTACCTAAGAACGCTGCGCCACTCGGGATGCCAGCAGGATTTATTTCTATAAAAGAAATCATAATTCTCAGCTTTTTTGGCAGTTTTTCAATGTGTGTTTTAAAAGAGAGCTCATACGGGTGAGGGCATACCAGCCAACTGTTTTTACATGGTCCTTCTAGACGGATTTAGTGACCAACAGTTTTTTACATGGTCCGTCATTTCTCCGGATTAAGCGACCAATAGTTTTTACACTACCAATATTCAGTCAGACTATAGTCTAATCTATTGGTTTTAACTGAAAGGAGCCATAGTAAGCTACTGAAGGTCTATTGGTTTTAACTGAAAGGAGCCATAGGAAGCTACTGAAGGTCTATTGGTTTTAACTGAAAGGATCCATAGGAAGCTACTGAAGGTCTATTGGTTTTAACTGAAAGGAGCCATAGTAAGCTACTGAAGGTCTATTGGTTTTAACTGAAAGGAGCCATAGTAAGCTACTGAAGGTCTATTGGTTTTAACTGAAAGGATCCATAGTAAGCTACTGAAGGTCTATTGGTTTTAACTGAAAGGAGCCATAGTAAGCTACTGAAGGTCTATTGGTTTTAACTGAAAGGAGCCATAGTAAGCTACTGAAGGTCTATTGGTTTTAACTGAAAGGAGCCATAGTAAGCTACTGAAGGTCTATTGGTTTTAACTGAAAGGATCCATAGTAAGCTACTGAAGGTCTATTGGTTTTAACTGAAAGGAGCCATAGTAAGCTACTGAAGGTCTATTGGTTTTAACTGAAAGGATCCATAGTAAGCTACTGAAGGTCTATTGGTTTTAACTGAAAGGAGCCATAGTAAGCTACTGAAGGTCTATTGGTTTTAACTGAAAGGATCCATAGTAAGCTACTGAAGGTCTATTGGTTTTAACTGAAAGGATCCATAGTAAGCTACTGAAGGTCTATTGGTTTTAACTGAAAGGAGCCATAGTAAGCTACTGAAGGTCTATTGGTTTTAACTGAAAGGAGCCATAGTAAGCTACTGAAGGTCTATTGGTTTTAACTGAAAGGAGCCATAGTAAGCTACTGAAGGTCTATTGGTTTTAACTGAAAGGAGCCATAGTAAGCTACTGAAGGTCTATTGGTTTTAACTGAAAGGAGCCATAGTAAGCTACTGAAGGTCTATTGGTTTTAACTGAAAGGAGCCATAGTAAGCTACTGAAGGTCTATTGGTTTTAACTGAAAGGAGCCATAGTAAGCTACTGAAGGTCTATTGGTTGATATCTGGTTCTGATGTTTATAATTTATATTTATTTGTTAGACCAATTGTCTCTTTCAGGAATAATGGAGACTGGACCAGACAGTCTGTTTGTGACCCTCCTGCTTCTCCTCCACAGTTCACACTCTGAGTCTGGTAACTACAGTGCTAATTCCTTCTGAGTCTGGTAACTACAGTGCTAATTCCCTCTGAGTCTGGTAACTACAGTGCTAATTCCTTCTGAGTCTGGTAACTACAGTGCTAATTCCCTCTGTGTCTGGTAACTACAGTGCTAATTCCCTCTGTGTCTGGTAACTACAGTGCTAATTCCCTCTGAGTCTGGTAACTACAGTGCTAATTCCCTCTGAGTCTGGTAACTACAGTGCTAATTCCCTCTGAGTCTGGTAACTACAGTGCTAATTCCCTCTGAGTCTGGTAACTACAGTGCTAATTCCCTCTGTGTCTGGTAACTACAGTGCTAATTCCCTCTGAGTCTGGTAACTACAGTGCTAATTCCCTCTGAGTCTGGTAACTACAGTGCTAATTCCCTCTGAGTCTGGTAACTACAGTGCTAATTCCCTCTGTGTCTGGTAACTACAGTGCTAATTCCCTCTGTGTCTGGTAACTACAGTGCTAATTCCCTCTGTGTCTGGTATCTACAGTGCTAATTCCCTCTGTGTCTGGTATCTACAGTGCTAATTCCCTCTGAGTCTGGTAACTACAGTGCTAATTCCCTCTGTGTCTGGTAACTACAGTGCTAATTCCCTCTGAGTCTGGTAACTACAGTGCTAATTCCTTCTGAGTCTGGTAACTACAGTGCTAATTCCCTCTGTGTCTGGTAACTACAGTGCTAATTCCCTCTGAGTCTGGTAACTACAGTGCTAATTCCTTCTGAGTCTGGTAACTACAGTGCTAATTCCTTCTGAGTCTGGTAACTACAGTGCTAATTCCCTCTGTGTGTGTGACTCATGCAGCAACTAGTGCTTCCTTTGTGTGTGTGTGTGTGTGTGTGTGTTTGTGTGTGTGTGTTTGTGTGTGTGTGTGTGTATGTGTGTGTGTGTGTGTGTGTGTGTTTGTGTGTTTGTGTGTGTGTGTGTGTGTGTGTGTGTGTGTTCGTGTGTGTGCATTATTACTTAGATCTTTGGATGTTTTGAATGGCACATTTCTATGAATTCCATTTGACAGTCTGTGTCTCTTTAGTATTGGGTAATGTCCTAAATGCTCCTTAATGTCTGTCTTCTCTTCAGAGAGGTTTGAGGTCCTTGGTCCAACTGATCCCATTTTGGCTGTGGCTGGTGATGACATCATTCTGCCCTGTTACATCAAACCCAACATCAGTGCTGAGGAGATGACAGTGGACTGGCTGAACCTCGACTTCAAAGACGAGCGTGTCTATCGTTACCAAAACCACAGAATCATACAAGAGGATCAGATTCCCTCCTATAGAGAAAGAACTTCACTGTTTAAAGAGGATCTGTGGAGGGGCAACGCCTCTTTGAAACTGACCAGGGTACAAGGCACTGATGAGGGAACTTACAAATGCTTTATTAAGGCACTGAGCTGGTATGATGATTTCACTATTCATGTCGGCGTTAAAGGTGAGGTTGATTTTCATGTTAATGTAATAATCTATCTACAGTACAATGACATCACCTCTTTCCTTCATATTACTGGATACAGTATGGGTCTATTTGTTCACAGCCTGTCACCAGTTAACATCCAGTCTATCTGTGTGTCTGTAGCTATAGGATCCAAGCCAGTGGTGTCCATTGAGGGACACAGAGAGGGAGGGATGGGTCTGCTGTGTGAATCTGAAGGCTGGCACCCTGAGCCTGAGCTGGTGTGGCTGGACAGTAAAGGAGTCCATCTCTCTGCTGGACCACCTGAGACACACAGAGACTTCAAGGGATTCTACACAGTCAAACAACATGTCATTGTGCAGGAGACTGACACCAACCACTTTACCTGCAGAGTCCAACAGAGCCGGATCAATGAGAAGAAGGAGACAATGGTTCACGTCCCTAGTGAGTAACACAACATAATATTATTTAGACATGAAACACTGGAGTCATTCATGTTTTAACGTATAGTATATGTTTTAACCAAAGGCTTTGAGACAACAATGCAAAAGGATAGTGTTTATTATGATACACTCCACTGATGTGTGGTAGTATTAGTACCAAACCCTGTTGTTGATGTGTAATGATGTGTGTGGTAGTATTAGTACCAAACCCTGTTGTTGATGTGTAATGATGTGTGGTAGTATTAGTAACAAACCCTGTTGTTGATGTCTAATGATGTGTGGTAGTATTAGTACCAAACCCTGTTGTTGATGTGTAATGATGTGTGGTAGTATTAGTACCACACCCTGTTGTTGATGTGTAATGATGTGTGTGATGGTATTAGTACCAAACCCTGTTGTTTATGTGTAATGATGTGTGTGGTAGCATTAGTACCAAACCCTGTTGTTGATGTGTAATGATGTGTGGTAGTATTAGTACCAAACCCTGTTGTTGATGTGTAATGATGTGTGGTACTATTAGTACCAAACCAAGTTGTTGATGTGTAATGATGTGTGGTAGTATTAGTACCAAACCCTGTTGGTGATGTCTAATGATGTGTGGTAGTATTAGTACCAAACCCTGTTGTTGATGTGTAATGATGTGTGGTAGTATTAGTACCAAACCCTGTTGTTGATGTGTAATGATGTGTGGTAGTATTAGTACCACACCCGGTTGTTGATGTGTAATGATGTGTGTGGTGGTATTAGTACCAAACCCTGTTGTTGATATGTGGTAGTATTAGTACCAAACCCTGTTGTTGATGTGTAATGATGTGTGTGGTAGTATTAGTACCAAACCCTGTTGTTGATATGTGGTAGTATTAGTACCAAACCCTGTTGTTGATGTGTAATGATGTGTGTGGTAGTATTAGTACCAAACCCTGTTGTTGATGTCTAATGATGTGTGTGGTAGTATTAGTACCAAACCCTGTTGTTTATGTGTAATGATGTGTGGTAGTATTAGTACCAAACCCTGTTGTTGATGTGTAATGATGTGTGTGGTAGCATTAGTACCAAACCCTGTTGTTGATGTGTAATGATGTGTGGTAGTATTAGTACCAAACCCTGTTGTTTATGTGTAATGATGTGTGTGGTAGTATTAGTACCAAACCCTGTTGTTTATGTGTAATGATGTGTGTGGTAGTATTAGTACCAAACCCTGTTGTTGATGTGTGGTAGTATTAGTACCAAACCCTGTTGTTGATGTGTAATGATGTTTGGTAGTATTAGTACCAAACCCTGTTGTTGATGTCTAATGATGTGTGTGGTAGTATTAGTACCAAACCCTGTTGTTGATGTGTAATTGTCACGAGGGTCTATGTCGTCCAAGTATGACCAAGGCGCAGCGTGTCCAAGAAACATGACTTTATTAAATAAACGTTATCGGACTACAAACAAAAGACGACTCAATGAAGTCCACGGTACACTGACCAAAAGGAACAAAAACCCACAACTCCCACAGGAAAACATACAGCTAAATATGGCTCCCAATCAGAGATAACGAGCCGACAGCTGACACTCGTTACCTCCGATTGGGAGTCATTGACCAAACCTAGAAATTAACCCCACAGAACTGCAAACATAGAAAATCACCCAAATACCCAACAAAACAAAATACACCCTGGCTCAAATACAAAAGTCCCGGAGCCAGAGTGTCACAGTAATGATGTGTGTGGTAGCATTAGTACCAAACCCTGTTGTTGATGTGTGGTAGTATTAGTACCAAACCCTGTTGTTGATGTGTAATGATGTGTGGTAGTATTAGTACCAAACCCTGTTGTTGTTGTTGTGTAATGATGTGTGTGGTAGTATTAGTACCAAACCCTGTTGTTGATGTCTAATGATGTGTGTGGTAGTATTAGTACCAAACCCTGTTGTTGATGTGTAATGATGTGTGTGGTAGCATTAGTACCAAACCCTGTTGTTGATGTGTAATGATGTGTGTGGTGGTATTAGTACCAAACCCTGTTGTTGATGTGTAATGATGTGTTGTCAAGGGGTGCTGAAGGTGGGTGTGGTGCATGAATCAAGCGCAGGACGCAGAAGCTCAGTCCAAAAGACTTTAGTGCAATATTGACGTAGAAAATAAGCACAATAAGCCCGAAGGCGAAATAACGGCGCACACAGGCGTCAAACAAACAGCGCACTAACATGTGCGAAAAACCTCTCCAAAACACTGGAGGGAAGTACGTAGCTCCCACACGAAACAGAAGAGCAATCACACACAAAGACAAACACACACAACGAGAACTAAATAGGACACTAACGAGGACTAACGAGACACAGGTGTACAACATCAAGACAAAACCAAACGAACATGAAACATAGATCGGTGGCAGCTAGTACTCCGGGGACGACGACCGCCGAAGCCTGCCCGAACCAGGAGGAGGAGCAGCCTCAGCCGAAACCGTGACAGTACCCCCCCCTTGACGCGCGGCTCCAGCCGTGCGCCGACCCCGGCCTCGGGGACGACCAGGAGGACGCGGAGCAGGGCGCGCGGGATGGTCCCGGTGGAACTCCGACAGGAGAGATGGGTCTAGGATGTCCCTCCGCGGCACCCAACACCGCTCCTCCGGGCCGTACCCCTCCCACTCCACGAGATACTGGAGACCCCCCGTCCGGCGTCTAGAGTCCAAGATGGACCGAACGGAGCCCCCTCGATGTCCAGTGGGGGCGGAGGAGTCTCCCCTATCTCATTGTCCTGGAGTGGACCAGCTACCACCGGCCTGAGAAGAGACACATGGAACGAGGGGTTAATATTCTTATACTCAACAGGTAGATGTAACCTATAACACACCTCGTTCAATCTTCTCAGGACTTTAAAGGGCCCCACAAACCGCCGACCCAGCTTCCGGCAGGGCAGGCGGAGGGGTAGGTTTCTGGTAGAGAGCCAGACTCGATCTCCGGGTGCGTACACTGGCCCCTCACTGCGGTGGAGATCGGCGCTCGCCTTGTGACGAAGGACGGCCCGCTGCAGGTGGACGTGGGCAGCGTTCCACGTCTCTTCCGAGCGCCTCATCCAATCATCCACCGCAGGGGCCTCGATCTGGCTCTGCTGCCAAGGTGCCAGAACGGGCTGGTAACCTAACACACATTGGAAGGGGGTTAGGTTGGTAGAGGAGTGGCGGAGAGAGTTCTGGGCCATCTCGGCCCAGGGAATGTACCGTGCCCACTCCTCCGGCCGGCCCTGGCAATACGACCTCAGAAACCTACCTACATCCTGGTTGACACGTTCTACCTGCCCGTTACTCTCCGGGTGGTACCCTGAGGTAAGGCTAACCAAGACCCCCAAACGCTCCATGAACGCTCTCCAAACACGGGAGGTAAACTGGGGGCCTCGATCAGACACTATATCCTCGGGTACCCCGTAATGCCGGAAGACGTGGGTAAATAGGGCCTCAGCGGTCTGTAGGGCAGTAGGAAGACCCAACATAGGGAGAAGACGACAGGCCTTAGAGAACCGGTCCACAACGACCAGGATGGTGGTATTCCCCTGAGAGAGGGGAAGGTCTGTCACAAAATCCACCGAGAGGTGGGACCATGGTCGTTGTGGAACGGGCAGGGGTTGTAACTTACCCCTGGGCTGATGTCGGGGCGCCTTACACTGGGCGCACACCGAGCAGGAGGAGACATAAACCCTCACATCCCTAGCCAAAGTGGGCCACCAGTATTTAGTGCTAAGGCAATGCACGGTCCGGCCAATACCCGGATGTCCAGAGGAGGGTGACGTGTGAGCCCAGTAAATGAGTCGATCCCGAATCTCGAGTGGAACGTACTTCCGACCCTCAGGACACTGTGGAGGGCTGGGGTCGGTACGCAACGCTCGCTCGATTTTGGCATCGACCTCCCACACCACCGGTGCCACAAGGCAAGACTCCGGTAGTATGGGAGTAGGCTCAACGGACCTCTCCTCCGTGTCATACCGCCGGGACAGCGCATCTGCCTTACCATTCTGGGTCCCAGGGATGTACGTGATTTTAAATACGAACCTGGTGAGAAACATACTCCATCGAGCCTGGCGAGGGTTCAGTCTCCTCGCTGCCCGGATGTACTCCAGGTTCCGATGGTCAGTCAAAATGAGGAAAGGGTGTTGAGCCCCCTCAAGCCAATGCCTCCACACCTTAAGGGCTTGAACCGAGTGGCGCAGTGGTCTAAGGCACTGCATCGCAGTGCTAGCTGTGCCCCTAGAGATCCTGGTTCGAATCCA
This sequence comes from Coregonus lavaretus, assembly GCF_964263955.1. Lineage (NCBI taxonomy): Eukaryota > Metazoa > Chordata > Actinopteri > Salmoniformes > Salmonidae > Coregonus > Coregonus lavaretus. The sequence goes on along the minus strand of NW_028159357.1, from coordinate 122,450 downwards.
GGCTCTGTCGTAGCCGGCCGCGACCGGGAGACCCATGGGGCGGCGCACAATTGGCCCAGCGTCGTCCAGGGTAGGGGAGGGAATGGCCGGCAGGGGATGTAGCTCAGTTGGTAGAGCATGGCGTTTGCAACGCCAGGGTTGTGGGTTCGATAAAATAATGTATGCGCTAACTGTAAGTCGCTCTGGATAAGAGCGTCTGCTAAATGACTAAAATGTAAATGTTGAACTACAGCTAACAGCTCCCTGTCCCCAACGTCATAGTTACGCTCCGCCGGGCTGAGCTTTTTTGAGTAAAAAGCACAGGGGCGGAGTTTAGATGGCGTGCCGGACCGTTGAGAAAGAACGGCCCCTATACCAGCCTCAGACGCGTCTACCTCAACCTGAAAGGGTAATGCGGGATCCGGATGCGCCAGCACCGGAGCCGACGTAAACAGGTCCTTCAGTCTCCTAAAGGTCCTGTCCGCATCAGCTGACCACTGCAGGCGCACCGGACCCCCTTTCAGAAGGGACGTGATGGGAGCTGCCACCTGTCCAAAACCCCGGATAAACCTCCGGTAGTAATTCGCAAAGCCCAAGAACTGCTGCACCTCTTTTACAGTGGTTGGAGTTTGCCAATTACGCACAGCGGACACACGATCCACCTCCATTCTCACCCCTGACGCGAACAACCGATAACCCAAAAAGGAGACCGACTCCTGGAAAAACAGACATTTCTCTGCCTTGACATATAGGTCGTGCTCCAACAGCCTCCTCAATACACGACGCACCAGGGTTATATGCTCGGCTCGGGTAGACGAGTACACCAGAATGTCATCAATGTACACGACCACCCCTTGTCCCTGCATATCCCGGAAAATGTCATCTACGAAGGATTGGAAGACTGATGGAGCATTCATCAACCCATATGGCATGACGAGATATTCGAAATGACCTGACGTGGTACTAAACGCTGTCTTCCATTCGTCACCCTCCCTAATGCGCACCAAGTTATACGCGCTCCTGAGATCCAGTTTTGTGAAAAACCGCGCTCCATGCAATGACTCCGTCATGGTCGCAATCAGAGGGAGTGGATAACTGTATTTCACAGTAATCTGATTGAGACCACGGTAATCAATGCACGGGCGCAACCCTCCATCTTTCTTCTTCACAAAAAAGAAACTTGAGGAGGCGGGAGAAGTGGAGGGCCGAATGTATCCCTGTCTCAAAGATTCGGCTATGTCAGTCTCCATAGCTTTTCTCTCCTCTTGAGACAAAGGATACACGTGGCTCCGTGGGAGCGCTGCTCCTGCCTGGAGATCAATCGCACAACCCCCCTGTCTATGAGGAGGCAACTGCGTCGCCCTAGTTTTACTAAACACGAGAGCTAAATCCCCATATTCAGGCGGAATGTGCAGTGCGGGCACTTGGTTAGGTCTTTCCACCGAAGTCGCCCCCACGGAAACACCCAGACATCGCCCCTCGCACTGAGCAGACCACCCATCGAGAGCCCTCTGTTGCCACGAAATAGCAGGGTTATGGGTGCTTAACCAGGGAATTCCCAGCACCACTGGGTACGCAGGAGAGTCGATCAGATACAGCTGTATAGTCTCTTCATGACCCCCCTGCGCACACATCCTAAGTGGTGATGTGATCTCCCTAATCAACCCCGACCCCAACGGGCGGCTATCTAAGGCATGAACGGGAAAAGGTTTGTCAACAGGTAGGAGAGGGATCCCTAAATCTAAGCAAAACTTCCGATCAACAAAATTCCCAGCTGCGCCTGAATCTACTAGCGCCTTATGCTGGGAATGAGGTGCAACCTGTGGAAAACACACAGGTATACAAAAGTGCGCAACAGAAAGCTCTGGGTAAGTGGGACGTCTACTCACCTGGGAGGCCCCCCCAGTGCGTGGCCTGTTGTCTTCTCCCCCGGAGAACCCTCCCCAGCACCTGGCCGCAGTGTGCCCTCCACGACCGCACTTGGTGCAGGAGACAGGCCCCCTCGGGCTCTTCCTCCTCCTTTCTCTAGCGCCGGCACCCCCGAGCTCCATAGGGCTCGGCTCGGAGGTGCCGGAGGGCGGAATGGACGGACCCCCCTCGGGACGTCCACGGGTGGCCAGCAGGGTGTCCAGACGGATGGACATATCGACCAACTGGTCGAAGGTGAGATGGGTATCCCTGCAGGCCAACTCACGTTGAACGTCCTCCCGTAGGCTACATCGAAAATGGTCGATGAGGGCCCGTTCATTCCACCCTGCGTCCGCCGCTAGAGTCCGGAACTCTAGAGCAAACGCCTGTGCACTCCTCCTCCCCTGTCTCAGGTGGACTAGACGCTCCCCCGCCGCTTTGCCCTCAGGTGGATGGTCGAACACGGCCTTGAAGCGGCGGGAGAACTCGGCGTAGGAGATGGTGTTGGCGTCCATCTTCCTCCACTCGACGTTAGCCCACTCCAACGCCTTGCCCTTGAGACAGGAGATGAGGGCGGAAACGCTCTCGTGTCCCAAGGGCACCGGGTGTACAGTGGCCAGGTAGAGCTCCATCTGCAGGAGGAACCCCTGACACCCGGCAGCTGTTCCGTCATACGCCCTCGGGAGCGAGAGCCGAATCCCCCTGGGTTCCGGACCTGGGACTGGTGGACCGGCCGATGGGGTTGGCAGGGATGGTGGAGGTGTGGGTACCCCGCTGGCCTCCCATCGGTGCAGGGTGTTGATGACGTCCTGTAGAGCGGTCCCCAGTTGTCGTATCTGGTCATCTTGGCCGCGAACATGCTCCTCGAGCGACTCAGGCGTAACTGCAGATCCTGCTGATTCCATTATGGTGTGTGATTCTGTCAAGGGGTGCTGAAGGTGGGTGTGGTGCATGAATCAAGCGCAGGACGCAGAAGCTCAGTCCAAAAGACTTTAGTGCAATATTGACGTAGAAAATAAGCACAATAAGCCCGAAGGCGAAATAACGGCGCACACAGGCGTCAAACAAACGGCGCACTAACATGTGCGAAAAACCTCTCCAAAACACTGGAGGGAAGTACGTAGCTCCCACACGAAACAGAAGAGCAATCACACACAAAGACAAACACACACAACGAGAACTAAATAGGACACTAACGAGGACTAACGAGACACAGGTGTACAACATCAAGACAAAACCAAACGAACATGAAACATAGATCGGTGGCAGCTAGTACTCCGGGGACGACGACCGCCGAAGCCTGCCCGAACCAGGAGGAGGAGCAGCCTCGGCCGAAACCGTGACATGTATTAGTACCAAACCCTGTTGTTGTGTTTCAGATGAGCTGTTTCATCACACTAGTCCATGGATAATGTCCTTCATTGTGTTATGCTGTCTGGGAGCCATCACTGTGATTGGGTTAGCTCTGGCTATCTACTGGATATACAAGAAAAAAGGTAATGGAGAGATTATATGAATGTTTCATTGTTAGAAATAAATGTTTCCAATGCTTTTTTCAACCTCAACACATTCACAGTGGTTCTATTCTATGGACACAGGATAATGTACTAAACCTGCAGGTGATTAACATGTTGACACTGATGACTGACTTTAATCTGCAGGTGTGATTATAGATCAACTCAGACTGCAGCGGGGTAAGTAGTGCTTTTAGTGTCCCAGTCCTTAACCCAGATTACACACACGAACGTAAAGATTCACTAAGAAGACTACACCTTATAATTGCCATGTTTATTGAATGAAATTAAGAGGTGGTGGTGATAGGGTAGGAGATCTTTATTGGAGAAGTTGTCTCACAGAGGTACGCTGGACTCATTTATACGCATGGAACTCAATTAGCTAGGATTTGTGACATTAGAGAAGTGATATGAGACAAGGAGTCCCAGAGAGAGACTACATCTTCTAGTGTTCATGTTTATGATGTTCTCACTGTCTTCCATGTGGTGTCCATACAAACTTGACTCTTGAAGTGGTGTCCATACAAACTTGAAGTGTCCATATGCCTTATTAGTGCTAGTGTCTTGAGACCATAGGTGACTCGTTTCAGGAAACTAGCCGTATGTCGCGGGTCACTACTTCACAGGAGAGCCATTTGAACATAAACTTTTATTTTGTATCAAAATGCGTTTTTTGGCAGAAATGCCTTCTCGAACATGTGAACTTTCATGTGCCTTAATAACAAACTTGTATGCCATCTGTAAATACGAATACAACATTTAAATTACGAGCCTAGTTGGTTAAGCCACAGATAATGAGTGGGCTGGACATGCCGAGAGAGGAGTTCGGGTTGGTCTGGAGAAGGTTTCTGTCTATTTGAGCTAGTCAGTATAGTGTAGGTATTCCTGTCTAACGTGGCTTTAAAAACATGTTATTGTGTAGTGGAGCTGCATAAGTGTTGCTCTCCACTTTCTGGAGGATCGAGTTTTAAAATCAGTGGAATTAGAGTATGATAACTAAAGAGATGGAGAAAACCTCAGTCTCCGGATTACATCTTCAAACTAAGGGTAACCATGGCATCCGTAACAGGGAGACACGTCCATCATGCATGATGATGTATACGGGTAAGATAGTCTAGCTAGCTACAGTTTCTAATTTTGACAGAACGTGGTTTCAAGTTAATGTGTACTGTTAGCTAACTAGCTAATGTTAGCTGGCTGGCTCGCTAGCTAACATTACGTGTATGATGTTATTATTCGTATCTCAGAGCCGTTTGCTTGGCTAGTTAGAGCCTAATGTTAGCTAGCTAACATTGAACCTGGTTGGTTAGCTACCACTACCAGCAGATTCATGCAAGGGTAGTAACGTCATGAGTTGGCACTACGGTTCATTGTTTAACTAGTGTAGTGTCGAGTCAATGTTGCTAATCATTGCTGTTAAACAAAGGAGTCCGCTTATACTGAACTTTGATCATAAGTTTTATTCATATCACAAGATTTCAGCATAAGTTTACAGATGTCATGATCACCCGGAGAGCAGTGTTTTCCAAATTACAATGTCCGCTCTGCTCTTCTTTGTCTCCATCCAGTACTTATAATATTCCCCAAAATATGGGTGGCTCCCTCTACTGTCCAATCCCCTGTCTTCTATGGGGCGTCACCCTAAAAACGGCTCCCTTTCTTCTAAATAAACATCCTCTCAGGTTCCACTTAAAACCTTATCAAAGTCATAATCTTAATACACTACATACAGTGGGGAAAAAAAGTATTTAGTCAGCCACCAATTGTGCAAGTTCTCCCACTTAAAAAGATGAGAGAGGCCTGTAATTTTCATCATAGGTACACGTCAACTATGACAGACAAAATGAGAAAAGAAATTCCAGAAAATCACATTGTAGGATTTTTAATGAATTTATTTGCAAATTATGGTGGAAAATAAGTATTTGGTCAATAACAAAAAAGTTTCTCAATACTTTGTTATATACCCTTTGTTGGCAATGACACAGATCAAACGTTTTCTGTAAGTCTTCACAAGGTTTTCACACACTGTTGCTGGTATTTTGGCCCATTCCTCCATGCAGATCTCCTCTAGAGCAGTGATGTTTTGGGGCTGTCGCTGGGCAACACGGATTTTCAACTCCCTCCAAAGATTTTCTATGGTGTTGAGATCTGGAGACTGGCTAGGCCACTCCAGGACCTTGAAATGCTTCTTACAAAGCCACTCCTTCGTTGCCCGGGCGGTGTGTTTGGGATCATTGTCATGCTGAAAGACCAAGCCACGTTTCATCTTCAATGCCCTTGCTGATGGAAGGAGGTTTTCACTCAAAATCTCACGATACATGGCCCCATTAATTCTTTCCTTTACACGGATCAGTCGTCCTGGTCCCTTTGCAGAAAAACAGCCCCTAAGCATGATGTTTCCACCCCCCTGCTTCACAGTAGGTATGGTGTTCTTTGGATGCAACTCAGCATTCTTTGTACTCCAAACACGATGAGTTGAGTTTTTACCAAAAAGTTATATTTTGGATTCATCTGACCATATGACATTCTCCCAATCCTCTTCTGGATCATCCAAATGCACTCTAGCAAACTTCAGACGGGCATGGACATGTACTGGCTTAAGCAGGGGGACACAGCAGGATTTGAGTCCCTGGCGGCGTAGTGTGTTACTGATGGTAGGCTTTGTTACTTTGGTCCCAGCTCTCTGCAGGTCATTCACTAGGTCCCCCCGTGTGGTTCTGGGATTTTTGCTCACCGTTCTTGTGATCATTTTGACCCCACGGGGTGAGATCTTGCGTGGAGCCCCAGATCGAGGGAGATTATCAGTGGTGTTGTATGTCTTCCATTTCCTAATAATTGCTCCCACAGTTGATTTCTTCAAACCAAGCTGCTTACCTATTGCAGATTCAGTCTTCCCAGCCTGGTGCAGGTCTACAATTTTGTTTCTGGTGTCCTTTGACAGCTCTTTGGTCTTGGCCATAGTTGAGTTTGGAGTGTGACTGTTTGAGGTTGTGGACAGGTGTATTTTATACTGATAACAAGTTCAAACAGGTGCCATTAATACAGGAAACGAGGGGAGGACAGAGGAGCCTCTTAAAGAAGAAGTTACAGGTCTGTGAGAGCCAGAAATCTTGCTTGTTTGTAGGTGACCAAATACTTATTTTCCACCATAATTTGCAAATAAATTCATTAAAAATCCTACAATGTGATTTTCTGGATTTTTTTTCCTCAATTTGTCTGTCATAGTTAACGTGTACCTATGATGAAAATTACAGGCATCTCTCATCTTTTTAAGTGGGAGAACTTGCACAATTGGTGGCTGACTAAATACTTTTTTCCCCACTGTATTGCCCCCCTTCGAGACTAACTAAAAGTCTCGAAAACAAAAAGAATAGGATTATGACAAGTAACAATTTCTCTTATTGAGTATCTTTAACAATAAACCCAAAACACTTTTCTCTGGAGTGTAAATACCTTTCTATGAAATATGAACAAATCTTTATGAAGTGTGAAAACATTACTATGAAATATGAACAAATCTTTATGGAGTGTGAGAGCGAAAAACCTGTCTGGCAGCCTTCTTTCCAAATATCCATCCATCAATCAAGACAGTAAAATTCTCTCACGGCCCCTCTGCCCCAGGCAACCACCTAGGTACTCCAGATCAATTCATAAATCTTTATCAATGCATTTGAAACTATGATGCAATTAAATACACATGAAAGCCCCAGCAAACAAAATACTATCCAAAAAATGTCCACTCCCAGGCTGGTCGACCCATCGGACCCTACGGTGGATTATCTCTATCCCTGCCTAGACTCCATGTCCCTAAGCATTCACGAAATAAACAAAAACATCTAAGATCCCCACATGTATCCAATAACATCAAATATCATTCTACAAAAATTAATACCTAAGAATATGACACAAATTATGTATTACACATGCAAATATGTCTATATTTCATTGCAGACACTGGAATGTAGTCCACTACACTTCATGTCCTCCGCAGTCTCGACTTCCAATGCGTCTTCGATGATGGAATTGGAACATTTCCACACCTTCCTTGTTCCATCTCCTCCAGTCCCTTCATATTCTCCTTTCATATTGTCCTTGGTTGAGCATTTGAATCTCTACATATTCCCCCATATGCTTCTGGAAGAAAAGAAAAGACCAAACAGTATCTTTTGCAAAACAACACTTTCAAATTAAAACATCAATATCAACTAAGAATATAAAATGATATAGAAATGATATATGAATCACATTATCCTATTTCCCCCCTTTGATTCATAACAAAATACTAAAATCACACTAATATTGAAAAACATTTGAAAAATGATCAAATAATCAAAAAGGATATTTATCCATCAATACTCCTTCCAGTCCCACTTGTCCATCTTCATCCAGATCAGGAACAGTCAACAACGGCATCTGAGTGTTGTCTCCAGGCATCCCCCCCTCCCAAATTTTACACCATACCATGGAAAAATCCCCACTTCTCTCTTAGACTTATCCTCCAATGATAGGCTTCCCAGACTATGAAATTCCTCTAAAATTGGTGCTGGAGCTATCTGCTCCCTTGTAATCAACTGCAATATATTTATGGCTTTAATAACTATCAATGTTGAAAGAGTTAAATTGCTTCTCACTGTCGTTATAATATGCTGAAGTGTTGATGTCATTGTTGTTACTTCATCCATTCTCCCTAAAGCTTTGAACTCTTGACTTGTATTTCCATCTATCACCACTAGTGTCACTACATCAACTCTCAGTCCTAACTCTAATCCCTCCCTTTCAAACTGTTGATTATAAAAAATACACTTATAATCACCTTGATCTTCCTGCTGGGAATTGTAAATATAGATACCGCAATCACCCTACATTTTCATTCTTCTCTCATCATTCAGCAACGCATACTTTCTTAATGCAACTGCTCCTAACAGATCTAAACTCCTGCCATATCTACCTTCCCACTAAACTCTAAATTTCCCTTCACCACTGTTCTCTCTCTCTTCCTACTAACATTGAAACTTAGCTTACTGTCCTAGAGTTCCTTCAACCCTAGTTTTCTTAACTTTTTAATCTGACTTTTTCTCCTAACTTTTTCAAAAACCATTTCACTGATTCATTCACAAATTCCTCTCCCACCAAATTTTAGAATATGTGATCGGGTAATCCCCACCTGCTTATGACTTCTTTACACACAGACTTGGCAAACGACTGAGCATCTTTTAGCCAAGTTTGAAATCTCTTGGTGTAGGAATGTAACCAAGAATAACAATCACCCTCTGTAAACATTATTTTTCAGACAGATTGTGCACCTTCCTATCATATAGTCAATCTGTTCAAACAAATATGGTTCCCAAAAACCCTACTCCTTTATGATCTTACTATCAACCCCTCATGGTTTCTCCCAAAACAACAATTGATTCCTACTCTAACGATTTTTCTATTGTCTTCAAAACACCTGCTTTTGAAAGTCCTTCAATTTCTGGTTCAATCCCTTGGATTGCTTAATCTTTCAATGGATACTGATTCTTCCAAGGAGGTCTGGCTCCTAAAAATCTTCACTCCTCCAAATCGCCAAATTCTCTTTCATCGGTACGAAAACAGCTTTCTCTGCTTCTGTCATCATTTCTCCTATTTGCTTCTGGTCATAGTCTTCCGAAACCAACAAGGTCACATGTGGCACACTCTTCTCAATCTCAAATTCTTTATTCAGATAATCATCTGTGTTTATCTTCATAGCTGCTCCTTGTGGTCCTAAAATAATGCAACTTGAGCTAAGTTGAACATTCTTAGGTTGATGACTCAACCATTCCTCTGAGTCTGGTTGGGCAGCATTCTTGAAATACTTGAGCGTACAATGAAATGGATATTCCGGAAGCCTCGCATCTGGCATATTTGCAACAATAAATCTCTCCCATATCTTAGCCTGCTTCAAAAAAATCTTCACTGAGATTTCCAATCCAGAATACTGAAGACGAATCCATCTCTGTCATCATCAACAATTTGTAAACCTTTTCCTTTGGCACTTCTACCAGACAGCCGTCTGGTGTACATCTTATTGTACAGTTCAACTTACACAATGCATCTCTTCCCAACAATGCAATATGTATATGTTCTGATACCAGTATGGGTATTGTAATCCTGAGTGGCGCAGTGGTCTAAGGCACTGCATCGCAGTGCTAACTGTGCCATTAGAGATCCTGGTTCGAATCCAGGCTCTGTCGCAGCCGGCCGCGACCGGGAGACTCATGGGCGGCGCACAATTGGCCCAGCGTCGTGTAGGGGAAGGAATGGCCGGCAGGGATGTAGCTCAGTTGATAGAGCATGGTGTTTGCAACGCCAGGGTTGTGGGTTCGATTCCCACGGTGGGCCAGTATAAAAAAAATATGTAATCACTAACTGTAAGTCGCTCTGGATAAGAGCGTCTGCTAAATGACTAAAATGTAATGTAATTTTCTTTTCATAGCAGATCTCAAATTGGTTCCTTAAGAGTAATCAGCTGTTTTACTCCCTCGAATCCCTATCCTAATTAGTTAATTTTACATAGTGAGATGTGTAACCTCATCAGGCTCAACACAGATAAAAGCTTTTCCACTATCACTTCTCATAGTCCTTTGTTTTCACTTCAATTGTTAGATATTTTTCCTTCCTAATTGGTGCTACCAGCTGACACCCCCCTTCGGATCTTCTAGGCACTCTAGAATTCTTGCTCCTTTAAGGGTTCACCTGTCCTCCAGATGATCTTCACTTGCTCCTGTATCTTCCTCTGAAATTCTTTCTCTCCAGAAACTATCTATGGATATGAAACAACTTGTACCACTTGTTGTGGCTGGTACAATTGCATTTGACCTTGTTCAGTTGAAGCTGTAGCAGTGATTGTTGATTTGGTTCACCCTGATTCTTCATAACCAAAGCTTCTCTTCTCCTTCTTATTCTCCACCAGTTGTATTTGATTGAGTTTTCTGAGAGTTTCTTGGTCCTGCTCTTTCTTGTTGTTGACATATCAGTATTCTTCAAAAGGTTATATTCTAAGTTCTGTCCTCGAAATATCATCTTCCATCATCTTCTTACTAGTGGCCTTTTTCCTTGGCCTCAATGTATATTTTCCTCAAATTCTTGGGATTCTTTTCTCAGCAGTTTCTTCTTCTGTATCTTCAGCTTCTTGAGTTGTTCCTCCAGTTCTTTTACTTCTCCTAAATCATTCGCTTTATCCAGGCATGATACGCATCGGTCTATATCTCTTTCTATTTCTTCTGTGCTAGTCATTGTTGGATAAAATCCTCTTGAATATGAAGCACCTTTAATCTCCAAGTCTTCATATTTGTCCTCATCTTTCCGAACCTCATTCTTCTCTTAGTTTCCAGACATCTCGTTTTTTTCTTACTTCTGGAGTTTTGGATTCATTTTTATGGTCGTTTCTGCTTGTCCTCTCTCTATTATTCGTTCATCTTCATCTCTGATGCAATAATCACCCTCCTGGATGATCACCGGAAGCTGAGGATAGACGTCCTTAAGCTCTACTTCTTTCTCATAAGGTGGGGGTCTTTTTGCTAAATCCGTATGTGAGAAAGGTATACTGACTTCTGCCATTAGTTTTTCTGTCGCCTTCTCTTCCTTTAGCATTTTCTCTATACCTTTGTTTCTCTTATCGTTGGTATCTTTCATCAGTTTTTGTCCTTCATCTTCAAACAGCTTAAGAACACCCAGCTCTCTTTGTCTCTTTTCTTTACGTTGTTCCCTTTTTTCTTTTTCTTCTTTTGATCTGCCTTGTAAATTGACAGAAGCACTTTCATGATGTTGATGACGTCAGGGTTAAGAGTCCCTTCCACTGGCCATGGTTGTTCAATGTCAGGCCAACGTTTGTTCCATTTGCCGGATAACCTAGCAATACCATTAACTAAAGGATGACTATTTTGTACTATATCAACAGGTGTAATTACCTTCATAGTCCTGATATCCTTTTTCCCCATTGTAACAACTCTTTTATATTCCTTTATTGTGAATTATTTTTATTACTTTAGAATATATAGCTTATAGTGTCCTCCCTTTAATTTTTAATATAAACTAAAAAAATGATTTTTTTTTTCTTCCTCTAAATAATAAAAATTAATCAATAAAAATATGAATATTCAAAAATATTTTTTTATTTATATTTCCTATTTTACTAATTTATCAATTAGTGGCTATCTTACCACCTTCAATCAGGAAAAGTACAGGAAAGTAGACAACTTCAGAGCAATCCAAAAAGAAAATACCTTTAATCCAGCAACACTACAGTACTCATAAACCCCATTATTTAATAAGCACCCAATTATCTTAATTTTACAGAATAATGTCAGTACTCGATTCCCCACACAACTCTAATCAAACCCACTCATGCACAAAAACTCCAATAAGCAATTACTTCAATTGATCAGTCTTTTGCCAAGTCTTTGTCAAATTGTCATAACATCAAATATCCTGTAGGGGAAGGCTTTGTAAACAGAACAGCACTAGCCTGATTCTCTTTTGACTTGATCCTGTCGCAGCAGCCTCTTGTCGCGTCACACCCTGTCACATGATGTACACGTCAGCACTTCCTCTCTTTCTCTCTCTCCTCTCGTTCCTCTTATCGTCTCTCATTTGACAAAAGAACAAAGAAACAGACAAGAATTTAGCAGTTTATGCAGTCACTGAGTTATTTCAACCATTCAATATTCCTCCAGTCACATTCGCTCTAAGAATTAACTCAGGAATAATTATAGATAGCTCAATAACATTTTTTATTTTATTTATTTAATTATTTTTATTTTATTTTTTAATCCGTCAACATATCTCTCTCATTTATCAATTCAATAGATCTCAAAAAATAGCTTCATCATTAAGCAACAGACTATGTAACAACTAGAACATTCCATTAGTGTTCAAATCTCTCTCTGTCTGCTTCTGAGTCTGCGTCTCCCAGCACCCAGTGTAGGCAGTGGCATATTCTCCCTACGTAACTCTAAAGTCATAAAATCACACGCATGCGCAGTTCATTCACCAATACGATTTTAGCGTGGACGGAGCCCTCAAGCAGCTCTCTCTCCAAGCCAAACAGAAAGTTAACAGTCCCGCTGTATCTCCGTTTTCTCCTCATAGCCAAACAATAACATTTAACAGAGCTCACAAAGCATAGAACTTAAATTCTACACACACAAACATAATTTAAGAGGCTTTATTCCATCTCAATGGCCCTCCAAGGTCACATGTTAGCATGTAGCATGTAGCATGTATGTAACATGTGGCATGTAGCCTGTAGCAATGTAACCTACATTGCGCCAAAATTCCTGTTCCTTTGTCCCTAACTTTATGCTGCCACGAGTTATGGATATTCTATGAGCGGTCACATCAAACATATACCTCGTCAGCTATAAGATGAGCAGTAACTTGCAATAGAATGTATATACCACAGTCTCCAGTCCCCAGGACTCACCCATTCCATCTAACATGTTACAGGATTTCCGGCCCATCCTAGAGATCGCCTTGTTTAGAGGTCTTTCCAGATTCGCAATGTCCTAATTTGTATACGTATACCTTGGCCTTATTCCCTTCAATCGATTGTTCTTGAATTCCTATTCAAGCAAAATATCTCTATAGAAACTCCCCCCTATTTGCACCGTTTACCAGTGCAAACAAATTTAGAATAGTTATGACAGACCCCTAGTCCACAGCAATAACAGCCACACCAGCACACACAAGTACTTTACACGGTACATCTCTCCAGCGCACACTCAAATAGCCTCCGAACTAACAAATGCCCAAAGTGGTGAGGAAACTCACCCTTATTTGGCCATGACTTTGGAACGAGAGTCAGCTCGGCGCCCATGAATGGAACACAGGAGAGACGCAGACCGATTCCGTTCGTGACGCCATTTTGTAGTGTTGAGTCAATGTTGCTAATCATTGCTGTTAAACAAAGGAGTCCGCTTATACTGAAATTTGATCATAAGTTTTATTCATATCACAAGATTTCAGCATAAGTTTACAGATGTCATGATCACCCGGAGAGCAGTGTTTTCCAAATTACAATGTCCGCTCTGCTCTTCTTTGTCTCCATCCAGTACTTATAATATTCCCCAAAATATGGGTGGCTCCCTCTACTGTCCAATCCCCTGTCTTCTATGGGGCGTCACCCTAAAAACGGCTCCCTTTCTTCTAAATAAACATCCTCTCAGGTTCCACTTAAAACCTTATCAAAGTCATAATCTTAATACACTACACTAGCTAACGTTAGCTGGCTGGCTCTCTAGCTAACTTTACGTGTATGATGTCATTATTCGTATCTCAGAGCCATTTACTTTGCTAGTTAGAGCCTAATGTTAGCTAGCTAACATTGAACCTGGTTGGTTAGCTACCAGCAGATTCATGCAGGTTAGTAACAACATGAGTTGGCACTATGGTTCATTGTTTAAATAGCTAACGTTAGCTGGCTGGCTCGCTAGCTAACGTTACATGACGTGGATGATCTTACACGTTGTTTACCTAGCTAGGTTCATTCTTTACCTAGCTAGCTAGCTACATGTCTTAACAAAAGACTCCACTATGCAAGTAACCATTTCGGGTGCGTTCGTAAATTCAGTCTGAGTATGCCAGAGCGCAGAATAACTGATGAATTTACGAATGCACAACACCCGTTGTGTTTGGTTGTCAACTGAACCAAATATCAACATTTGAAGGAGCTGTATCTTCTGCTTGGATAGTTCCATCTGTACCACTGACTTATTCTGGCTTTAATTCCAGTTTGTTGTTGGATTCACGTCTCCATCTCAACCAAAAATCTAAGTTAAAGTGTATTTAATGTTTGATTTGATTTAATCCTATTCTATACCTTAGATTTCTGGTTGAGATGGAGACGTGAATCCAACATATTATTAATTTGTATACAAACTGGAATTACGGCCAGACTAAATCAGTGGCACAGATGGAACTATCCAAGCAGGAGATAATTATCCTTCAAATGTTGATTTCTGGTTGCGTTGCCAACAAAACACAATTCAATATCACTTTTGAAATACAATAAATAGCCTATTAACTTGTTAACAAATTAGATGTTGGATTCATGTCTCCAACTCGCCCAAAAATAAAAGTTAAAGAATGGGATTAAGCCAGTGGCTCAAATGGAACTATCCAAGCAGTAGATACATCTCCTCTAAATGTTGATATATTTCTTCTTATGTAATCATATAAAGCGTGCATGTTGAAGATAACATGTATAGGTCATTGCAGGTCTGTGGAGATCTTCACAATTGCTGTTATAATCTGTCAGAACCTCGAACGGCATTGATCACTTGCACCATGTAGTTTTAATGTAATCTCAACTGCAATCCAGGTCATTTGGTTCCGCTATTAGATGAAGCACAGGGATATTCACATTAATCTGTTGTATAAAATAAACAACATATCTGGCATTGTATTCCCATTTGAACTTTGCTGTGCTTTAAATTTGTTGAAACCGCACTGATAGACATTTGGGTGACAACAAAACCAAAAATCCAACATTGTTTTTCCACTGGAATTTGGTTGTGCTTTTAGATGGTTGAAACACATTGGAAATTCAACTAACTTTTGGCTGTCTTTTTGAGTGGGTGAATATAGGTTGTAAACGCATTGATTAACGTCTCAACAAAATATTACCCAATGATCTACGCTGAAATGACGTAGTGTGCCCAGTAGGTCGTTTCTTATACACCTGGATCACTAATGGACCAGTCACATTTATTTAATTAACTTAAGAGGTGGTAGGGTGGAAGATCTTTATTGGAGAAGTTGTCTCACAGAGGAACACTGGATATTATCTTCTATATACAGTGGGGAGAACAAGTATTTGATACACTGCCGATTTAGCAGGTTTTCCTACTTACAAAGCATGTAGAGGTCTGTAATTTTTATCATAGGTACACTTTAACTGTGAGAGACGGAATCTAAAACAAAAATCCAGAAAATCACCTTGTATGATTTTTAAGTAATTAATTTGCATTTTATTGCATGACATAAGTATTTGATACATCAGAAAAGCAGAACTTAATATTTGGTACAGAAACCTTTGTTTGTAATTACAGAGATCATACGTTTCCTGTAGGTCTTGACCAGGTTTGCACACACTGCAGTAGGAATTTTGGCCCACTCCTCTATACAGACCTTCTTCAGATCCTACAGGTTTCGGGGCTGTCGCTGGGCAATACGGACTTTCAGCTCCCTCCAAAGATTTTCTATTGGGTTCAGGTCTGGAGACTGGCTAGGCCACTCCAGGACCTTGAGATGCTTCTTACGGAGCCACTCCTTAGTTGCCCTGGCTGTGTGTTTTGGGTCGTTGTCATGCTGGAAGACCCAGCCACGACCCATCTTCAATGCTCTTACTGAGGGAAGGAGGTTGTTGGCCAAGATCTCGCGATACATGGCCCCATCCATCCTCCCCTCAATACGGTGCAGTCGTCCTGTCCCCTTTGCAGAAAAGCATCCCCAAAGAATGATGTTTCCACCTCCATACTTCACGGATGGGATGGTGTTCTTGGGGTTGTACTCATCCTTCTTCTTCCTCCAAACAAGGCGAGTGGAGTTTAGAACAAAAAGCTCTATTTTTGTCTCATCAGACCACATGACCTTCTCCCATTCCTCCTCTGGATCATCCAGATGGTCATTGGAAAACTTCAGATGGGCCTGGACATGCGCTGGCTTGAGCAGGGGGACCTTGCGTGCGCTGCAGGATTTTAATCCATGACGGCGTAGTGTGTTACTAATGGTTTTCTTTGAGACTGTGGTCCCAGCTCTCTTCAGGTCATTGACCAGGGCCTGCCGTGTAGTTCTGGGCTGATCCCTCACCTTCCTCATGATCATTGATGCCCCACGAGGTGAGATCTTGCATGGAGCCCCAGACCGAGGTTGATTGACCATCATCTTGAACTTCTTCCATTTTCTAATAATTGCGCCAACAGTTGTTGCCGTCTCACCAAGCTGCTTGCCTATTGTCCTGTAGCCCATCCCAGCCTTGTGCAGGTCTACAATTTTATCCCTGATGTCCTTACACAGCTCTCTAGTCTTGGCCATTGTGGAGAGGTTGGAGTCTGTTTGATTGAGTGTGTGGACAGGTGTCTTTTATACAGGTAACGAGTTCAAACAGGTGCAGTTAATACAGGTAATGAGTGGAGAACAGAAGGGCTTCTTAAAGAAAAACTAACAGGTCTGTGAGAGCCGGAATTCTTACAGGTTGGTAGGTGATCAAATATTTATGTCATGCAATAAAATGCAAATTAATTGCTTAAAAATCATACAATGTGATTTTCTGGATTTTTGTTTTAGATTCCGTCTCTCACAGTTGAAGTGTACCTATGATAAAAATTACAGATCTCTACATGCTTTGTAAGTAGGAAAACCTGCAAAATCGGCAGTGTATCAAATACTTGTTCTCCCCACTGTATGTAACTTCTAGTGAACACACATTAATGTTGATGTTCTAGAACAGGATGTGTTGAGACTGTAGAGGACCACTAGACTAGAGAGAGGTAGTCTCTGATACACCTGGATCACTGATGGACCAGTCACATTAATGTTGATGTTCTAGGTAGTCTCTGATACCAGTCACATTTATTGAATGAAATTAAGAGGTGGTGATAGTGTGGGAGATCTTTATTGGAAAAAGGATGTCTCACCTACAGAGGTACGCTAGACTCATTTAGGTGTGTGGAACTCAATTTAGATTTGTCCCATAGTGTGACATTAGAGAAGTGATATGAGACAAGGAGTCCCAGAGAGAGATTACATCTTCTAGTGTTCATGTTAATGATGTTCTCACTGTCTTCCATCTACTCTACATGTTTACAGATGACCTCAGGAAGGAGAATGGTAAGTAGTGTCTTCAGATCATCACTTTGCTAGATTTACGTAAATCATTTCATGTTTATTTTTTGTTGTTGAGCACAAAAGGGCAATCGGTAGTTGCTACATTCATTTTTTGACTTATAAAGGAATAAATGTACCCATTGATTCTTGAAGAATATAACTTATAAATGATTAAAGAGCTTAGTTTAACTGTTGTACCCCATCAGAACCCAACATATAACCTTGTTTTATCTCAATGTTTGTAAACAAAGTAAATGTAAGCAAACACCATATAGCCTCAACACATATTTAAAACTATAATTCTGATACAGTATCATGGATGATCATCCATAGCTCTGTCTACGAATTTGAGAGTGATATTATTTCTCCAGCCCCTCCCTCAACTTTTTACCAAAACAACAGTGGCGGGAGTCACGCTTTGTCAATGTTTCAACTTCTGATTGGTGCTAGGTGCTCCTTCTGATGTTAGAACAGTGGTATGAGACAAGGGCCGGGATTCAATTCAAGGCACATTTGTAACGCAGCATACTATAACATACTTTTAAAGGTATTTTACGCTTGAGTCGACATGTGCAGTGTTTACCGTGAATGCGATCTCCCTGAATGCCAGTGGAAAATGTATTTAAAACATGCATTGTCAGTTGTGAAGTGCCCTGCGGTATAGCGCACATTGGATTGAATCCCGACCAAGGAGTCCCAGAGGGAGATACAGCTTCTAATGTTCATATTTATGATGTTCTCACTGTCTTCCATCTACTCTACATGTTTACAGAGAAAGTCAAGAACGACTTGGACCAGAAAAGTAAGTAGTGTCTTCAGATCATCACTTTGGTAACATTATTAGAAACACAAAAGTTAAAATGTGTCTGATTTCAAATCAAATCAAATTATATTTGTGACATACATGTGTTTAGCAGATGTTATTGTGGGTGTAGCGAAATGCTTGTGCTTCTAGCTCTGACAGTGCAGTAATATCTAACAAGTAATATCTAACAATTTCCAATACACACAAATCTAAGTAATCTTAATATATATATATATATATATATATATATATATATATATGGACAAGCAATGACAGAGCTGCATGGACTAAGATACAGTAGAATATTATAGAATACAGTATATACATATGAGATGAGTAGTGCAAGATATGTAAACATTATTAAAGTGACTAGTGTTCCATTTCTTTAAGTGGCCAGGGATTTCAATAGGCAGCAGCAGCCTCTAATGTGCTAGTGATGGCTATTTAACAGTCTGATGGCCTTGAGATAGAAGCTGTTTTTCATTCTCTCGGTCCCAGCTTTGATGCACCTATACTGACCTCGACTTCTGGATGATAGCGGGGTGAATAGGCAGTGGCTCGGGTGGTTGATGTCCTTGATGATCTTTTTGGCCTTCCTGTGACATCGGGTGCTGTAGGTGTCCTGGAGGGCGGGTAGTTTGCCCCCGGTAATGCGTTCTGGCAGACCGCATCACCCTCTAGAGAGCCCTGCGGTTGCGGGCGGTGCAGTTGCCGTACCAGGCGCTGATACAGCCCGACAGGATGCTCTCAATTGTGCATCTGGAAAAGTTTGTGAGGGTTTTAGGTGCCAAGCCAAATTTCTTCAGCCTCCTGAGGTTGAAGAGGCTCTGTTGCGCCTTCCTTACCACACTGTCTGCGTGGGTGGACCATTTCAGTTTGTCAGTGATGTGTACGCCAAGGAACTTGAAGCTTTCCACCTTCTCCACTGCGGTCCCGTCGGTGTGGATAGGGGGGTGCACCCTCTGCTGTTTCCTGAAGTCCACAATCATCTCCTTTGTTTTGTTGACGTTGAGTGAGAGTTTTTTTTACTGGCACCACACTCCCAGAGCCCTCACCTCCTCCCTGTAGGCTGTCTCGTCATTGTTGGTAATCAAGCCTACTACTGTTGTGTGGTCTGCAAACTTGATGATTGAGTTGGAGGTGTGCTTGGCCACGCAGTCATGGATGAACAGGGAGTACAGGAGGGGGCTGAGTACGCACCCTTGTGGGGCCCCAGTGTTGAGGATCAGCGAAGTGGAGATGTTGTTTCCTACCTTCAACACCTGGGGGCGGCCCGTCAGGAAGTCCAGGACCCAGTTGCATAGGGCAGGGTACAGACCCAGGGCCTCGAGCTTAATGATGAGCTTGGAGGGTACTATGGTGTTGAATGCTGAGCTATAGTCAATGAATAGGATTCTTACATAGGTATTCCTCTTGTCCAGATGGGATAGGGCAGTGTGTAATGTGATGGCGATTGCATCGTCTGTGGAGCTATTGGGGCGGTAAGCAAATTGAAGTGGGTCTAGGGTGACATGCTGCGCATGCTCTGAGGATGCGGCTAGGAATGCCGTCTGGGCCGGCAGCCTTGCGGGGGTTAACATGCTTAAATGTCTTAATCACGTCGGCCACGGAGAAGGAGAGGCCACAGTCCTTGGTAGTGGGCCTCGTCAGTGGCACTGTGTTATCCTCAAAGCGGGCGAAGAAGGTGTTTAGCTTGTCTGGAAGCGAGACGTCGGTGTCGGCGACGTGGCTGGTTTTCCTTTTGTAGTCCGTGATTGTCTGTAGACCCTGCCACATACGTCTCGTGTCTGAGCCGTTGAATTGCGACTCCACTTTGTCTCTATACTGATGTTTTGCCAGTTTAATTGCCTTGTGGAGTGAGTAGCTACACTGTTTGTATTCTGCCATATTCCCAGTCACCTTGCCATGGTTGAATGCGGTGGTTCGCGCTTTCAGATTTGCGCGAATGCTGCCATCTATCCACGGTTTCTGGTTAGGGTAGGTTTTAATAGTCACAGTGGGCACAACATCACCTATACACTTCCTGATAAACTCAGTCACCGTTTCAGTGTATTCGTCTAAATTATTTTAGGAAGCTACCCGGAATATATCCCAGTCCGCGTGATCAAAACAATCTTGAAGCGTTGATTCCGATTGGTCAGACCAGCGTTGAATAGTCCTAAGCACGGGTATTTCTGTTTGAGTTTCTATAGGAAGGGAGGAGCAAAATGGAGTCGTGGTCAGATTTGCCGAAAGGAGGGCGGGCCTTATAACCATCCCGTAAGTTCGAATAGCAATGGTACAACAGTCGATATTTTACTAGACGCTCTTATCCAGAGCGACTTACAGGTAGTGAGTGCATACATAATTTTTTTTTCATACCCCCGTGGGAATCGAACCCACATCCCTGGCCATTCCCTCCCCTACCCTGGGCCAATTGTGCGCCGCCCCATGGGTCTCCCGGTCGCGGCCGCCTACGACAGAGCCTGGATTCGAACCAGGATCAGAATCAGGATCGTCACTCGGGAGACTACAATATGTTGATAGAACTTTGGCAGCTTAGTCCTCAAATTAGCTTTGTTAAATGCAGCCTCAGGATATGTGGTTTCCAGTTTGCATAAAGTCCAGTGAAGTTCTTTGAGGGCCATCGTGGTATCGGCTTGAGGGGGGATATACACGGACGTGACTATAACCAAAGAAAATTATCTTGTGAGATAATACGGTCGGCATTTGATTGTGAGATATTCTAGGTTGGGTGAACAAAAGGACTCGAGTTCCTGTATGTTACTACAGTTACACCATGAGTCGTTAATCATGTAACACACACCTCCGCCCTTCTGCTTCCCCGAGATATATTTATTCCTGTCTGCGTGATGAACTGAGAACCCCTCTGGCTGGACCGATTTCGACAGAATATCCCAAGAGAGCAATGTTTCTGTGAAACAAAGTATGTTACAGGCCTTGATTTCTCTCTGGAAAGAAATCCTTGCCCGGAGTTCGTCGACCTTGTTAACTAAAGACTGAACATTAGCGAGTAGTATGCTTGGAAGCGGTGGGGGATGTGCGCGCCTCCTAAGTCGAACCAGCAGGCCACTCGGAGTGCCTCTCCTCCGCCGGAGATGTTTTGGTTCAGATGCTGGAATCAGTTCAGTTGCCCTGGGGAGAGCAAACAAAGGATCTGCTTCGGGAAAGTCGTATTCCTGGTCGTAATGCTGGTGAGTTACCGCCGCTCTGATATCCAGCATGTTGAAGATAGCATGCATAGGTCATTGCAGGTCTGTGGAGATCTTCACAATTGCTGTTATAATCTGTCAGAACCTCGAACGGCATTGATCACTTGCACCATATAGTTTTAATGTAATCTCAACTGCAATCCAGGTCATTTGGTTCTGCTATTAGATGAAGAACAGGGATATTCACATTAATCTGTCGTATAAAATAAACAACATATCTGACATTGTATTCCCATTTGAACTTTGCTGTGCTTTAAATTTGTTGAAACCGCAGTGATAGACATTTGGGTGACAACAAAACCAAAAATCCAACATTGTTTTTCCACTGGAATTTGGTTGTGCTTTTAGATGGTTGAAAGCATAGTGATAACACATTGGAAATTCAACTAACTTTTGGCTGTCCTTTTGAGTGGGTGAATATAGGTTGTAAACGCATTGATTAAAGTCTCAACAAAATATTACCCAATGATCTACGCTGAAATGATGTAGTGTGCCCAGTAGGTAGTTTCTGGATCACTGATGGACAAGTCACATTTATTCAATTAAATTAAGAAGTGGCGGTATGGTGGAATAGCTTCATTGGAGAAGTTGTCTCTCAGAGGTACACTGGACTCATTTAGATGTGTGGAACTCAATTAGGATTTGTGACATTAGAGAAGTGATATGAGACAAGGAGTCCCAGATAAATAAATGTTGATGTTCTCACTGTCTTCCATCTACTCTACATATTTACAGATCGCCTCTGTGAGCAGCGAGGTAAGTACTATCTTCAGATCATCACTCTGCTAACATTATGGAAACAAATGACTCTTCCATGTAACTTCTAGAGAAGTAGAAAACACATTGTTCACATTAATGTTCCCTGACTTCTATCTTAATATCTATGTCTACAGATGATGTTGAAAAGAATCTCACTAGTCTACTGGGTAAGTAGTGTCCTTCATCTCCCAGTGTCTTCAGACCATAGAATGATGTTCTAGAACAGGATGTGTTGAGCCTGTAGAGGACCACTAGACTAGAGAGAGGTAGTCTCTGATACACCTTGTTACGAACCCCGTGGCTTTAAAAGTCTAGGGTGGATGGAAAAGAGACCCGTAACATAACTCATGCAAATTAGGATAGTGACACAGAAAAACAGTGAGGACAAAAATAACACCGACAACCATAAGCTACCATCAAACACAAAATGTTTATTATGAACACACTGTAAATGTTTGGGAAAAAGGGCTGAGCAGGACCCAAGGAATGAAACAATAATGTCAAAAAACCCTAAACTGATCTTGCCTGCCTCAAGAACAGCTAAGCTACTGCTAACCATACAAAAATACAGTGGGTGGTCCGCTCAGGTCTAACTAGTGTTTTTAGACAATGTTCTTTCTACGGGTAATGTATGCCCAAGGGCAACTTGCTAAATCCCCCTTTTCCCAGGAACACACAACATAGTTACCATATAGAGTAACCAGCATATGAGTGAGTACACAAAAAACAGGACACCACAGTATCCATACTCACAAACGAAAAGAGTCTCTGTCAGCAAACACAACTGACTGGCTTTTAAAACAATGGGATGCGTGATGTGAGTGAAAAACCAGAAACAGGTGGTGCAATGCAGAGGAATGTCCACTGATTGGTCCACCTCAGCAATCAGCAGACAAACGGATGTCGGACAGGTGGGACACCCCAACGACCACCAATCAGGAACACAAAGGACACCTGTGATTAGGGCAGAAGGAGAGGAAAAACACAAAAACACATACAGGATACCTGTATCCGTAACAACCTGGATCACTGATGGACCAGTCACATTAATGTTGATGTTCTAGAACAGGATGTTGAGACTGTAGAGGACCACTAGACTAGAGAGAGGTAGTCTCTGATACACCTGGATCACTGATGGACCAGTCACATTTATTTAATTAAATGAAGAAGTGGTGGTATGGTAGAATATCTTCATTGGTGAAGTTGTCTCTCAGAGGTACGCTGGACTCATTTAGGTGCGTGGAGCTCAATTAGGATTTGTGACATTAGAGAAGTGATATGAAACAAGGAGTCCCAGAGAAAGAAATGTTAATGATGTTCTCACTGTCTTCCATCTACTCTACATATTCACAGTTCGCCTCACTGAGCAGCGAGGTAAGTACTGTCTTCAGATCATCACTCTGCTAACATTATGTAAACCAATGACTCTTCCATGTAACTTCTAGAGAAGTAGAAAACACGTTGTTCACATTAATGTTCCCTGACTTCTATCTTAATATCTATGTCTACAGATGATGTTGAAAAGAATCTCACTAGTCAACTGGGTAAGTAGTGTCCTTCATATCCCAGTGTCTTCAGACCATAGAATGATGTTCTAGAACAGGATGTGTTGAGGCTGTAGAGGCCCACTAGACTAGAGAGAGGTAGTCTCTGATACACCTGGATCACTGATGAACCAGTAACATTAATGTTGATGTTCTAGGTAGTCTCTGATACCAGTCACATTTATTGAATGAAATTAAGAGGTGGTGATAGTGTGGGAGATCTTTATTGGAGAAAGGATGTCTCACCTACAGAGGTACGCTAGACTCATTTAGGTGTGTGGAACTCTATTTAGATTTGTCCCATAGTGTGACATTAGAGAAGTGATATGAGACAAGGAGTCCCAGAGAGAGACTACATCTTCTAGTGTTCATGTTTATGATGTTCTCACTGTCTTCCATCTACTCTACATGTTTACAGATGACCTCAAGAAGAAGAATGGTAAGTACATTACTATCCTCAATTCATCAATTTATAAACGTTATGTAAACCAATGTCTCTTATATAGATGTAACTTCTAGTGAAGTAGAAAACACATAGTTGTTCACATTAAAGTTCCCTGACTGACTACATCTTCTAGTGTTGATGTTAATGATGTTCTCACTGTCTTCCATCTACTCTACATGTTTAGAGGGGCCTCCGGAAGGAGAGGGGTAAGTACAGTACATACAAATATGATATCCCAGTGTCTTATCATTGTCAATCTCTTCAGACCATATAGAACAGGATGTGTTGAGACTGAGAGGCCCACTAGACTCTAAACATAAAAGGTTCCTGGAGGCACCTTTAGGGGTTCCTCAGATTGCAACACCGGTGGAACCCCTAAAGGTGCGTACAGGTACCTTTTTCGCTGAGGAACCTTTTAAGAAGGGTGTTCAGTATATCATATGATGTGGTTAGTTGATCGTTAAATATATAATCAGATGGCTATATCATATCATCTGTCACATGTTTTCTGTTATGAATAATAATAATTATACTAGATGGTAACTTTTTAGTAAAGTTTAGGGGCTTGCTTAAGCTCTTTAAAAGTATTTTTGTGATAGTCGTAGAAGTTTAAAACATTTTACTTGACTATTTAAAGCAAAACAGTTTTAAAGTATGTATGGTTTTGAAAAACATTATAGTAATGGTAGTGACTGGTTATATTTATAGTAGTGGTAGTGTCTGCAGTAGTAATGGTAGTGACTGGTTATAATTATAGTGGTAGTGACTGGTTATAGTTATAGTAGTGGTAGTCTGCAGTAGTAACGGTAGTGACTGGTTATAGTTGAAAAAGTGTGGGTAGATGAAAAGTTAGAATAGCCTGAAAATATGAAGGTTGGTTTGCTGTATCTAGCTTGAACGGTTCATGAGTTACTGTTGGTGGGTTGTTTTATGCTAATGTATGGTAATGAGGAGTTATTAGTTAATAAAAGTTAAAGAATTTGAAGTTAGCATAGCCTGAACATGTGAACGTTGGTTTCGTTTATCTTGCTTGAATGGTTCAAAAGTTACTGTTGGTAGGTTATTTTTAGCTATTGCAGACAAGAGCTAGCTAGCTACTCCGAGGACAAGAGCTGGACCAGAGCTAGTGCAGAACAGAGCTAGCTAGCTACTCCGAGGACCAGAGCTGGACCAGAGCTAGTGCAGAACAGAGCTAGCTAGCTACTCTCAGGACCAGAGCTGGACCAGAGCTAGTGCAGAACAGAGCTAGCTAGCTACTCTCAGGACCAGAGCTGGACCAGAGCTAGTGCAGAACAGAGCTAGCTAGCTACTCTCAGGACCAGAGCTGGACCAGAGCTAGTGCAGAACAGAGCTAGCTAGCTACTCCGAGGACCAGAGCTGGACCAGAGCTAGTGCAGACCAGAGCAGTAATTGTGCTCAGTCGTTGTGGTCAGTAGTTGTGTAGTTATGGTCAGTAGTTGTGGTTTGTAGTTGTGTTCAGTAGTGGTCAGTAGTTTCGGACAGTAGTGTTGAGGTTGTGGTCACTAGTTGTGGTCACTAGTTGTGGTTTTTAATGGTCAGTAGTTTTGTGGTTGTGATCAGTTGTTATGCTGTATAAGGCCATACGCAAACAAGAAAATGCTCATCCAGAAGCGGCGCTCCTAGTGGCCGGGGACTTTAATGCAGGCAAACTTAAATCCATTTTACCTAATTTCTACCAGCATGTCACATGTGCAACCAGAGGAAAA
The DNA here is from genome assembly GCF_964263955.1 of Coregonus lavaretus. NCBI lineage: Eukaryota > Metazoa > Chordata > Actinopteri > Salmoniformes > Salmonidae > Coregonus > Coregonus lavaretus. The sequence goes on along the minus strand of NW_028159357.1, from coordinate 96,709 downwards.
CAAACTCCAGACCACCTTTACTCCACACACAGAGATGCATACAAAGCTCTCCCTCGCTCTCCATTTGGCAAATCTGACCATAACTCTATCCTCCTGATTCCTGCTTACAAGCAAAAACTAAAGCAGGCGGTACCAGTGTTCCGCTCAATACGGAAGTGGTCCTATGACGCGGATGCTAAGCTACAGGACTATTTTGATAGCACAGACTGGAATATGTTCCGTGATTCATCCAATGGCATTGAGGAGTATACCACCTCAGTCACCGGCTTCATTGAGGACGTCGTCCCCACAGTGACTGTACGTACATATCCCGACCAGAAGCCATGGATTACAGGCAACATTCGCACCGAGCTAAAGGCTAGAGCTGCCGCGTTCAAGGAGCGGGACACTAATCCGGACACTTATAAGAAATCCCGCTCTGCCCTCAGACGAACCATCAAACAGGCAAAGCGTCAATACAGGACTAAGATTGAATCCTACTACACCGGCTCTGACGTTCGTCGGATGTGGCAGGGCTTGCAAACTATTACGGACTACAAAGGGAAACCCAGCCGCGAGCTGCCCAGTGACGCGAGCCTACCAGACGAGCAAAATGCCTTTTATGCTCGCTTCGAGGCAAGCAACACGGAAGCATGCATGAGAGCATCAGCTGTTCCGGACGACTGTGTGATCACGCTCTCCGTTACTGATGTGAGTAAGACCTTTAAACAGGTCAACATTCACAAGGCCGCAGAGCCAAAAGGATTACCAGGGCTTGTACTCAGAGCATGACTAACTGGCAAGTGTCTTCACTGACATTTTCAACCTTTCCCTGACCGAGTCTTTAATACCCAGATGTTTCAAGCAGACCACCATCATCCCTGTGCCCAAGAATGCAAAGGTGACCTACCTAAATGACTACTGCTCCGTAGCACTCACGTCGGTAGCCATGAAGTGCTTTGAAAGGCTGGTCATGGCTCACATCAACACCATCATCCCGGAAACCCTAGACCCACTCCAATTCGCATACCGCCCCAACAGATACACAGATGACGCAATATCAATCGCACTCCATTCTGCCCTTTCCCACCTGGACAAAAGGAACACCTATGTGAAAATGCTGTTCATTGACTACAGCTCAGCGTTCAACACCATAGTGCCCTCAAAGCTCATCTCTAAGCTAAGGAACCTGATACTAAACACCTCCCTCTGCAACTGGATCCTGGACTTCCTGACGGGCCGCCCCCAGGTGGTAAGGGTAGGCAACAACACATCTGCCACGCTGACCCTCAACACCGGTTCTGTCACGACTCCCTCCGAAGCTGCCTCATCTCCTTGTTCGGGCAGGCTTCGGCGTTCGTCGTCACTGGCCTTCTAGCCACTGCCGCTCCTCTTTTCATCATTCCATTTGTTTTGTCTTGTTTTTCACACACACCTGGTTCATATCCCCTCATCAGTCTCTGTATAATTATTCCCTCTACTCCCCCATGTCTTTGTGTGTTATTGTTCCATGTGGAGGTGTCGCTAGCTCGTGTTGAGCATTATGTTACTTTTATCGCCGGGATATTCACCTGTGTGTTTTGTTTTCCCAGTATGCATTTAAGTTGCACTGTATTTGGTTTACACATTGCTGCGGACTGCTGTATTGGCCAAATACACCCTATTCTATGATTCACACGTCCTGCGCCTGGCTCCGTCCTACTCACCTTTTTACTGGTTCTCCTCAGGGGTGCGTGCTTAGTCCCCTCCTGTACTCCCTGTTCACCCATGACTGCGTGGCCAAGCACGACTCTAACACCATCATTAAGTTCGCTAATGACACAACAGTGGTAGGCCTGAACACCGACAACAATGAGACAGCCTATAGGGAGGAGGTCAAAGACCTGTCAGTGTTGTGGCAGGCCAACAACCTCTTCCTCAATGTGAGCAAGACAAATAAGATGATCGTGGACTACAGGAAAAGGACGGCCGAACAGGCCCCCATTTACATTGACAAGGCTGAAGTGGAGCGGGTTGAGAGTTTCAAGTTCCTTGGTGTCCACATCACTTACAAACTATCATGGTCCAAACACACCAAGATAGTCGTGAAGAGGGCCCGACAACACCTTTTCCCCCTCAGGAGACTGAAACGATTTGGCATGGGTCCTCAGATCCTCAAAAAGTTATACAGATGCACCATCGAGAGCATCCTGACCGGTTAGATCACTGCCTTGTATGGCAACTGCTCGATATCTGACTGTAAGGCGCTACAGATGGTAGTGCGTATGGCCCAGTACATCACTGGGGCCAAGCTTCCTGCCATCCAGGACATATATACCAGGCGGTGTCAGAGGAAGGCCCAAAAAACTGTCAGACTCCAGCCACCCAAGTCATAGACTGTTCTCTCTGCTACCGCACGGCAAGCGGTACCGGAGCGCCAAGTCTAGGTCCAAAAGGCTCCTTAACAGCTTCTACCCCCAAGCCATAAGACTGCTGAACAGCTAATCAAATGGCTACCCAGACTAATTGCATTGCCCCCCCCGAGCCTGTTTAATTGTTTGTTATTTTTTATTTTTTACTTAACACTTATTTTTCTTAAAACTGCGTTGTTGGTTAAGGGCTTGAAAGTAAGCATTTCACTGTAAGGTCTACACCTGTTGTATTCGGCGCATGCTTGAAGTAAAATTCGAATTGATTTATGCCAGACTAATACTTTGGCTTGTAGTGTATTGATCAGTTTGGACCAGATCAACAGAACAGTGAGGAGGACACTATTCCTCCCTAAAATACAGCTAGAGGCACATAGTATAAAACACACCTGCATGTCTTCTGATGATTCCAAAATCTGAAATATAGAGTAAGAGTCTGTTGGTTATGAAAATGAGCAACATACTGATGGATATCACAAACTATTGTAAGTGTTCATTTGTGTTGTTCAATCCAGACCTCAAACTATGCAGACCTATAATAACTTTAATCTTAGTTGACATATGGTGAGAGACACTGGCTTACGGGACACCCCCGCAGCCCTCGCAAGGTGGGGAGCCCACGAGCCTATTTTTTAAATGTACGTACAGTGGGGAAAAAAAGTATTTAGTCAGCCACCAATTGTGCAAGTTCTCCCACTTAAAAAGATGAGAGAGGCCTGTAATTTTCATCATAGGTACACGTCAACTATGACAGACAAAATGAGATTTTTTTTCTCCAGAAAATCACATTGTAGGATTTTTAATGAATTTATTTGCAAATTATGGTGGAAAATAAGTATTTGGTCACCTACCAACAAGCAAGATTTCTGGCTCTCACAGACCTGTAACTTCTTCTTTAAGAGGCTCCTCTGTCCTCCACTCGTTACCTGTATTAATGGCAACTGTTTGAACTTGTTATCAGTATAAAAGACACCTGTCCACAACCTCAAACAGTCACACTCCAAACTCCACTATGGCCAAGACCAAAGAGCTGTCAAAGGACACCAGAAACAAAATTGTAGACCTGCACCAGGCTGGGAAGACTGAATCTGCAATAGGTAAGCAGCTTGGTTTGAAGAAATCAACTGTGGGAGCAATTATTAGGAAATGGAAGACATACAAGACCACTGATAATCTCCCTCGATCTGGGGCTCCACGCAAGATCTCACCCCGTGAGGTCAAAATGATCACAAGAACGGTGAGCAAAAATCACAGAACCACACGGGGGGACCTAGTGAATGACCTGCAGAGAGCTGGGACCAAAGTAACAAAGCCTACCATCAGTAACACACTACGCCGCCAGGGACTTAAATCCTGCAGTGCCAGACGTGTCCCCCTGCTTAAGCCAGTACATGTCCAGGCCCGTCTGAAGTTTGCTAGAGTGCATTTGGATGATCCAGAAGAGGATTGGGAGAATGTCATATGGTCAGATGAAACCAAAATAGAACTTTTTGGTAAAAACTCAACTCGTCGTGTTTGGAGGACAAAGAATGCTGAGTTGCATCCAAAGAACACCATACCTACTGTGAAGCATGGGGGTGGAAACATCATGCTTTGGGGCTGTTTCTCTGCAAAGGGACCAGGACGACTGATCCGTGTAAAGGAAAGAATGAATGGGGCCATGTATCGTGAGATTTTGAGTGAAAACCTCCTTCCATCAGCAAGGGCATTGAAGATGAAACGTGGCTGGGTCTTTCAGCATGACAATGATCCCAAACACACCGCCCGGGCAACGAAGGAGTGGCTTCGTAAGAAGCATTTCAAGGTCCTGGAGTGGCCTAGCCAGTCTCCAGATCTCAACCCCATAGAAAATATTTGGAGGGAGTTGAAAGTCCGTGTTGCCCAGCGACAGCCCCAAAACATCACTGCTCTAGAGGAGATCTGCATGGAGGAATGGGCCAAAATACCAGCAACTGTGTGTGAAAACCTTGTGAAGACTTACAGAAAACGTTTGACCTGTGTCATTGCCAACAAAGGGTATATAACAAAGTATTGAGAAACTTTTGTTATTGACCAAATACTTATTTTCCACCAGAATTTGCAAATAAATTCATAAAAAATCCTACAATGTGATTTTCTGGATTTTTTTTTGTCATTTTGTCTGTCATAGTTGACGTGTACCTATGATGAAAATTACAGGCCTCTCTCATCTTTTTAAGTGGGAGAACTTGCACAATTGGTGGCTGACTAAATACTTTTTTTCCCCACTGTATGGCTGTGATATATGGCTATGAGCATGCCTGTGATATATGGTTGTGATATATGGCTGTGAGCATGCCTGTGATATATGGCTGTGATATATGGCTGTGAGCATGCCTGTGATATATGGTTGTGATATATGGCTGTGATATATGGCTGTGATATATGGCTGTGATATATGGTTGTGATATATGGCTGTGATATATGGCTGTGATATATGACTGGCTGTGAAATATGGTTGTGATATATGGCTGTGATTTTTTTTCCCAATTTTTTTTTTACCTTTATTTAACCAGGTAGGCCAGTTGAGAACAAGTTCTCATTTACAACTGCGACCTGGCCAAGATAAAGCAAAGCAGTGCAATAAAAACAACAACACAGAGTTACATATGGGGTAAAACAAAACATAAAGTCAAAAATACAAACAGAAAATATATATACAGTGTGTGCAAATGTAGCAAGTTATGGAGGTAAGGCAATAAATAGGCTATAGTGCAAAATCCAGGATACCTGGGCCAGGTCAATTAGGAAGGCATGCTCGCTAAAGTGTTTTAGGGAGCGTTTGACAGTGATGAGGGGTGGTCGTTTGACCGCGGACCCGTTACGGACGCAGGCAATAAGGCAGTGATCGCTGAGATCCTGGTTGAAGACAGCGGAGGTGTATTTAGAGGGTAAGTTAGTCAGGATGATATCTATGAGGGTACGGTTGTGATATATGGCTGTGATATATGGCTGTGATATATGGCTGTGATATATGGCTGTGAACATGCCTGTGTAGGTGACATACGCCAGCTGTGGTGTAGCTTGGGCTTCCCTGCAAACAACTTTTCCTTGTGCAGAACGGAATCCCTGGTTTAACTGCTGTCAGATTTCCCTCAGACACAGACAGACTGACAGGCAGACAGGCAGACAGACAGACAGGCAGACAGACAGACAGGCAGGGAGGGAGGGAGGGAGGGAGGGAGGGAGGGAGGGAGGGAGGTAGGCAGACACAGGCAGGCAGACAGGCAGATATAGATAAACAGACAGACAGACAGACAGCGAGAGAGGCAGATATAGACAGACAGACAGACAGGCAGACACAGACAGGCAGGGAAGCAGGGCGTTAGGTAGGCAGACAGGCAGGCAGACAGTCAAGCAGGGAGTTAGGTAGGCAGACACAGACAGGCAGATATAGATAGACAGACAGGCAGGCAGGCAGACAGTCAAGCAGGGAGTTAGGCAGACAGACTTACAGGCAGACAGACAGGCAGGCAGACACCCAATGACACACTGTGTGAGAACCTCATGTAACATGGGAATGCTATAGCCACATGTTTTTTTGCAGTGATTCTTCCTGTCACCGTCTGGTTCTTTTTCTTACTGCTTTATCTTGTACCATTATGCATAAACGAATCAAGTAAATGAAAAACATATGTAGTCTAATTCCCCAAAAAATTTTGACCAAAGATAATTTAAATCCAGGCCTAGGTCTCTTGATTTCTGAGTGCCATGTAATTCCATGTCAGTTACTGGAACAAGCATGCGCCTGGGCGCTTATGTGTGTAACCTATATACAGTATTGACCCCGGGGGAATGAGTGGAGCATGCATCTACTCCACCCCCTTCAGCCATGCTAGTTTATTTCCTTTCAAGAAACACTCTTTATCAGAATAAATTTATTAGCCTATTGAAACAATAACCTCATCCCCGTAACCGTTACCTTGCAAGATCTAAAAATGAATCCGTGGTCTCCTTGTTGGTATTGACGCTCTCGAGACCTAGGTTATTGGTGTTCAGAGCCCCGGCACCGACTCCCGGTTTAATAATGAAGGCGAGGGACACACCGATTCCCGAAGCGATGAGGGTGGTCACCAAGAAGTAGGAGACCGCGATGCCTCCTAGTTTCCCCAGGGAGCGTGTGTCCAAGCTGGCGGCGCCGGAGATCAGGCTGCACACGACCAGAGGAAGGATAATCATCTTCAGCATCCTCAGAAGCATCTCACCGGGGAAAGCGAAATAAGTCATCTGCGCCCGGGTTAGGTTCATATTCCGAACCATCATTCCGAGCCCGACGCCTACTAGAACCCCAGACACCGTCATTATCACCAACATATTCCTATTCAAAAATCTCATAAACTTGTCTTTCCAGCTTTTCTTCTTCTTTCCACTCTTCTCCAAGATGTCGTCGGTGGAGACCGAATTGGTGATTGTGTATCCGTTTTTCTTCTCCATTTTGATGGAACTTGTCGGCTAGAACTCTGAATAACGGTAATTCGTGAGAAGATTGCCCGTTCCTGGAGCAGCGTGGGTGAGCACACACACTGAGTAGCGACTGCGAGGAGACTGATGCAAGCGTTATTAGTCCTGTCAAACGCAACGTGTTTCTCCACCAATGGTGAGAGAGGGGCTACACAAAAAAGAGGACATGCGCACTTTCTCCTTACACTCAATATTAAGTCCAACTGATGCAACACTGGGAGAAATTGCCTGGGTCTGCAATTATGCATTTCAATGTAGGAAATTAGAGAAAAATTTGAACATTTCAAATTACGTTATTAAGCATACTGAGTGACCCAAACTCTCCATGAATGTCATTTACTTTAAGCAGTACCTATTTGGTGATGGTGGGTGAATCATACCTATAGGTTATTAATTAATGAAACATTTGAGTGAGACAAACTCTCCATGAATGTCATTTACTTTATGCAGTACTATTTGGTGATGGGGGGTCTGAATGGGGGTCTGAATCAATAGGGGTCTGAACCTATGCGGCTCTGGTAATGTGGTGATGGGGGGTCTGAATGGGGGTCTGAATAATGCCTATGTGGCTCTGGTAATGTGGTGATGGGGGGTCTGAATGGGGGTCTGAATAATGCCTATGTGGCTCTGGTAATGTGGTGATGGTGGGTCTGAATGGGGGTCTGAATAATGCCTATGTGGCTCTGGTAATGTGGTGATGGGGGGTCTGAATGGGGGTCTGAATAATGCCTATGTGGCTCTGGTAATGTGGTGATGGTGGGTCTGAATGGGGGTCTGAACCTATGCGGCTCTGGTAATGTGGTGATGGTGGGTCTGAATGGGGGTCTGAATCATGCCTATGTGGCTCTGGTAATGTGGTGATGGTGGGTCTGAATGGGGGTCTGAATCATGCCTATGTGGCTCTGGTAATGTGGTGATGGTGGGTCTGAATGGGGGTCTGAATAATGCCTATGTGGCTCTGGTAATGTGGTGATGGTGGGTCTGAATGGGGGTCTGAATAATGCCTATGTGGCTCTGGTAATGTGGTGATGGGGGGTCTGAATGGGGGTCTGAATAATGCCTATGTGGCTCTGGTAATGTGGTGATGGGGTGTCTGAATGGGGGTCTGAACAATGCCTATGTGGCTCTGGTAATGTGCAAGCTATTGGGATGGGGCATACAGTGCCTACCCCTTGGCTTTTTACACATGTTGTTGTGTTACAACCTGCATTTAAAATGGATTACATTGAGATTTTGTGTCACTACCCTACACACAATACCCCATAATGTCAAAGTGGAAGTATGTTTTTCGAAATTTTACAAATTCATAAAAAATGAAAAGCTTAAATGTTGTGAGTCAATAAGTATTCAACCCCTTTGTTATGACAAGCCTAAATACGTTCAGGATTAAAAATGTGCAAGTCAAAATAATAAGTTGCATGGACTCACTCTGTGTGCAATAATAGTGTTTAACATGATTTTTGAAAGACTACCTCATCTCTGTACCCCACACATACAATTATCTGTAAGTTCCCTCAGTCGAGCAGTGAATTTCAAAGACAGATTCCACAAAGACCAGAGAGGTTTTCCAATGCCTCGCAAAGAAGGGAACCTATTGGTACATGGGTAAAAAATAAAAATGCAGACATTGAACATCCCTTTGAGCATGGTGAAGTTATTAATTACACTTTGGATGGTGTATCAATACACCCAGTCACTACAAAGATACAGGCGTCCTTCCTAACTCAGTTGCTGGAGAGGAAGGAAACTATTAAGGGATTTCACCATGAGGCCATTGGTGACTTTAAAACAGTTACAGAGTTTAATGGCTGCGTTAGGAGAAAACTGAGGATGGACCAACAACTTTGTAGTTACTCCAGAATACTACCCTAAATGGCAGAGTAAACAGAAGGAAGCCTGTTCAGAATAAAACATATTCCAAAACATGCATCCTGTTTGCAATAAGGCACTAAAGTAAAACTGCGCAAAATGTGGCAAAGAAATGACCTTTATGTCCTGAATACAAAGTGTTGTGTTTGAGGCAAATCCAACACATCACATCATTGAGTACCACTCTTCATATTTTCAAGCATGGTGGTGGCTGCATCATGTTATGGGTATTCTTGTAATCGGCAAGGACTAGGGAGTTTTTTTTTTTTTGGATAAAAAGATCCTAGAGGAAAACTTGATTCAGTCTGCTTTCCAACAGACACTGGGAGACAAATGTACCTTTCAGCAGGACAACAACCTAAAACACAAGGCCAAATATACACTGGAGTTGCTTAGCAAGACGAAATGTATTGTTCCTGAGTGGCCTAGCTACAGTTTTGATTTAAATGGGCTTGAAAATCTATGGCAAGACTTGAAAATGTCTGTCTAGGCAAATATCAACAACCAACTTGACAGAGCTAGAAGAAAATAATAATGTGCAAATATTGTACAATTCAGGTGTGGAAAGCTCTCAGAGACTTACAGAGAAAGACTCACAGCTGTAATCACTGCCAAAGGTGATTCTAACATGTATTGACTCAGCGGTGTGAATACTTGAGTAAAATGAGATATTTCTGTATTTCAATTTCAATAAATTTGCAAAGATGTCTAAAAACATGTTTTCGCTTTGTCATTATGGGGTATTGTGTGTAGATGGGTGAGAACAGAAATACATTGAATCCATTTTGAATTCAGGCTATAACACAAAATGTGGAATAAATACTTTCTGAAGGCACTGTATATGCTGGGTGGTAGTCCTATTGGCTATAGGCTAGGCAACAGTTCTTAATCATATCGCCTATCTTGGATACAATTAGGTGCTCCTAAAATCTGTGCATCGATGCATACTGTCAGACCATTCTCTCATAACTCCTATGTGCTTCATGTTGTCATTGAGACCTAAATACTTTGTTCCCAATCCCAAAATAACACGGGCAGTTGCTAAAGGAGTGGAGGGGCGGGTTTACCGCACGCCTGCTTTCCAGTCCCCCTGGCCCTGCTAATAATCCATTCAACACTGTACAGTCGTGGTCAAAAGTTTTGAGAATGACACAAGTATTGGTCTTCACAAAGTTTGCTGCTTCAGTGTTTTTAGATATTTTTGTCCGATGTTACTATGGTATACTGAAGTATAATTACAAGCATTCCATAAGTGTCAAAGGCTTGTGTTGACAATGACATTAAGTTTATGCAAAGAGTCAATATTTGCAGTGTTGACCCTTCTTTTTCAAGACCTCTGCAATCCGCCCTGGCATGCTGTCAATTAACTTCTGGGCCACATCCTGACTGATGGCAGCCCATTCTTGCATAATCAATGCTTGGAGTTTGTCAGAATTTGTGGGGTTTTTTTTTGTCCACCCACCTCTTGAGGATCAACCACAAGTTCTCAATGGGATTAAGGTCTGGGGAGTTTCCTGGCCATGGACCCAACTTTCGATGTTTTGTTCCCCGAGCCACTTAGTTATCACTTTTGCCTTATGGCAAGGTGCTCCATCATGCTGGAAAAGGCATTGTTCGTCACCAAACTGTTCTTGGATGGTTGGGAGAAGTTGCTCTCGGAGGATGTGTTGGTACCATTCTTTATTCATGGCTGTGTGTTCTTAGGCAAAATTGTGAGTGAGCCCACTCCCTTGGCTGAGAAGCAACCCCACACATGAATGGTCTCAGGATGCTTTACTGTTGGCATGACATAGGACTGATGGTAGTGCTCACCTTGTCTTCTCCGGACAAACTTTTTTCCGGATGCCCCAAACAATCGGAAAGGGGATTCATCAGAGAAAATGACTTTACCCCAGTCCTCAGCAGTCCAATCCCTGTACCTTTTGCAGAATATCAGTCTGTCCCTGATGTTTTTTCTGGAGAGAAGTGGCTTCCTCACTGCCCTTCTTGACACCAGGCCATCCTCCAAAAGTCTTCGCCTCACTGTGCGTGCAGATGCACTCACACCTGCCTGCTCCCATTCCTGAGTAAGCTCTGCACTGGTGGTGCCCCAATTCCGCAGCTGAATCAACTTTAGGAGACGGTCCTGGCGCTTGCTGGACTTTCTTGGGCGCCCTGAAGCCTTCTTCACAACAATTGAACCTCTCTCCTTGAAGTTTTTGATGATCCGATAAATGGTTGATTTAGGTGCAATCTTACTTGCAGCAATATCCTTGCCTGTGAAGCCCTTTTTGTGCAAAGCAATGATGACGGCACGTGTTTCCTTGCAGGTAACCATGGTTAACAGAGGAAGAACAATGATTTCAAGCACCACCCTCCTTTTAAAGCTTCCAGTCTGTTATTCTAACTCATAGACAGAGTGATCTCCAGCCTTGTCCTCGTCAACACTTTCACCTGTGTTAATGAGAGAATCACTGGCATGATGTCAGCTGGTCCCTTTGTGGCAGGGCTGAAATGCAGTGGAAATGTTTTTGGGGAATTAAGTTCATTTTCATGGCAAAGAGGGACTTTGCAATTAATTGCAATTCATCTGATCACTCTTCATAACATTCTGGAGTATATGCAAATTACCATCATAAAAACTGAGGCAGCAGACTTTGTGAAAATTAATATTTGTGTCATTCTCAAAACTTTTGACCACGACTGTATGCGAGCGGACAGGCCTTTTAAAGGCAGAGTAGTCTGCGTAGATCACAGTAGTTTACATCTTCAGATATTATGTAATGTCAATTATCCTATAAAATTGAAAATTGCAGCAATGTTATTTTATAGGCCAAACATGAATAAAGTGTAGGCTACAAATCGATCTCTGGTGATCTTGTGTTGTGTCGTGTATATCATGTTGTAACCTATAGGCTATCATAACTTGCTACATTTGCACACACTGTATATATATTTTCTGTTGTATTTTTTGACTTTATGTTTTGTTACCCCATATGTAACTCTGTGTTGTTGTTTTTATCGCACTGCTTTGCTTTATCTTGGCCAGGTCGCAGTTGTAAATGAGAACTTGTTCTCAACTGGCTTACCTGGTTAAATAAAGGTAAAATAAAAATATATAAAAATTATGAAATGTGAATATGGCACACAGTGCCATGACAGATGTAATGCATGATAACAGATATAGGCTAGGCCAAATAGCCTGCAGTAACTTCAGTGTATTGCCTATAGGCTTTTTGTGAATGATTGATTATTCAGAGGTTTTTTATCTGGACTTCTGCCTACTTTGAATGACACAGGGGCAGACTGTCATCACTCCTAGAACCCCACTAGATGGCGCCATAATAACGGTTATTATTGAGAAACGTGTGCCTTTTTTCTCAGAGTCAGTGAGATTCCTGTTCTCCTCCCAATATTCCTACTGCCAGTTTGAAAAGTTTTAAAAACATGCTGCAGCTCTCTAATAAGAAGAACTAGGCCTAAATAACAGTCACTTATATAACAGAAAGTCATTTTGTTACCAAATCTGTCAGTTAGCTAAATGGCTAGTGTGGTAGGCCTAAATTACTTAAATGAATGAACAAACTGAATAGGTCATTTTGATCTGCATGTTATATATTTTATATGAGACAGTCATGTTGCCTATAAATCACCTTCCAGATTTACACATAGATCATCTTGATCAGGTTGGCTGATTTATCTCCCTGTCTGATGATAATTTTTGATGTAACAGTGATTTTGTTATTTCCATATCCACTTTATATTGAATATTCATAAAAATGTAAATGCTTTATATTCCATTGTGAAATCCCCGCTCACACCCAGGCCTCCGGCGAGCTGAAACTAATTCACCCTTATAGACTAGTAGGGATGGACGTTGGAATCTACAGTTTGAACTTGTGCCCTAAAGCAAGTCTACAGGCTACCATACTGCACTGTCTTTGAGGCTACATTACATCTAGCCCTGGATCATGACTCTCGGTTCCATTACATTACACATAAGAGTCATTGGAGGAAGGTGTCTTCTGTAGGGGAGAGTTTTGTTAAGATCTCTGACACTCGGTCTGAACATTAACATGCATCACTTGTGGTACGGTTTTGAAAGCATGAGGACCTTATCTTTCATATCAGCAATAAATTATTTTCAAATAACAAAGGGTTAAATTGATACACACGTTTTATATGGTTAGGGTGAGTGTTCCCACTCTGCTATATCTCCATGTTACAGCACGTTTATGGATGACAGATGGAAGACAGAGGGACCACCTGTGCTAATTATCTATCTAGCATGCTTTGAACATCTGTGTGTAATGGAAGAAGGTCGGCGGAAACATGTTGTCACTGAAAAATACTGTTGGCTGCAACTGTGATAAAGCCGGTTAAAACAGTGTACTGTACGTGTATATTTAGCATTTGTGAAATTATTTTATGTGACATGACAGTAAAGGGCTTTATGTTTCTAGAACCGTATCGCAATTCAGAATCGATTCATGTTTAGATGGAGTATTTGGCCGTTTTGGCTGCCAGAGCCAGTCTGCCTCTGAAAATAACATATACTGAACAAAAATATAAATGCAACATATAAAGTGTTGGTCCCATGTTTCATGAACTGAAAATAAAAGATCCCAGAAATGTTCCATAACGCACAAAAAGCTGATTTCTCTCAAATGTTGTGCACTATTTTCTTTACATCCCTGTTAGTGAGCATTTATCCTGTGCCAAGATAATCCATCCACCTGACAGGTGTGGCATATCAAGAAGCTGATTAAACAGCACGATCATTACACAGGTGCACCTTGTGCTGGGGACAATAAAAGGTGACTCTAAAATGGGCAGTTTTGTCACACAACACAATGCCACAGATGTCTCAAGTTTTGAGGGAGTGTGCAATTGGCATGCTGACTGCAGGAATGTCCACCACAGCTGTTGCAAGATAATTGAATGTTCATTTTTCTCCCATAAGCCGCGTCCAAAGTCGTTTTAGAGAATTTGGCAGTATGTCCAATCGGCCTCACAACCGCAGACCACGTGTAACCATGCCAGCACAGGACCTCCACATCTGGCTTCTTCACCTGCGGGATCATCTGAGACCAGCCACCCGGACAGCTGATGAAACTGAGGAGTATATCTGTCTTTAATAAAGCCCTTTTGTGGGGAAAAACACATTCTGATTGGCTGGGCCTGGCTCCCCAGTGGCTGGGCCTGGCTCCCCAGTGGGTGGGCCTATGTACTGGTCACGGGTTGTGGGTTGTCATCATGGTCACAGCTCTATCGCAATTGCCAGCTGTTGTTAGAATGCATTAGATTGACGGTAACAGTCAGTCAGATTAGGATACAGGTTTAAAAAAACTTACACTGGCTGATGTTGTCAAGCATATTCAGTTCATATTATTAATATTTGCTCAGTGATTGCAATTACGACCCCATCCTCAGTAGCCTATTCCAGCAGGCTATTGGACAACAACAAATAATTTGTACCTCTAAATTGCCTTGCTATCCATGTTGAATAAAAGAGTCTGTCAATTTTAACTAAGCAAGTTTCTAAATCGTTCAGTTTACATCTTGCCTAGGCTGCTGTAGGCTATCTTAAATGATATGTAGGCCTACCAGGGGCTATAGGCTCCCTGCATCTAGCTAAGCAAACCATGGCAAAGTTTAATTACAATCATAAACCCAGATATGAGTCAGTAGCCTATGTCTATTGAAATTACAAATCAGTCTTGCAAATAGACTTAACATCTGGCAAATAATAAGTCACAATTGCCAGAATAACAGCCTAACATTCGTTAGGCTAAGTGTTTCTTGCGCAGAGATTTCGAGATCCTGTCCAACTTTAATCACTCAAACTCTCCTGTCGGATTTAGTTATGTACATGCCAAAAGGGATGTATTTACAATCATAGCAGTCAAACAAATTAAAATGAACATCCATTGATGGAAAATTATCAGGCGAGTTTAATAAGGGCAAATTATATTTTCTCTTGCGACATATTCACATTCCTTTATTGCTTCACACTAGCTCGCAATATTTATTATTTTGATGGAAAACCGAATTTTGATAATTACGTCGTTACATAGATATTCCTTCTTAATTCTCTGTATTATGTTATGGAAAAAGGTTTTATTGGGTTTAATGTGTCAACTCCTCTCTTGCTGGGCAAAAACAGTTGACCTAGTTTTCAGGGCTTGTGGGCAGGTTTTGACATGTCATTGGGCAAATTCTTTTGCTAGACTTGGCAACCCTTGAACTTCACAGAAGGATACTTTGAATCATAATCTAAATTGCGGGGGGGGGGGGGG
This sequence comes from Coregonus lavaretus, assembly GCF_964263955.1. Classification (NCBI taxonomy): domain Eukaryota; kingdom Metazoa; phylum Chordata; class Actinopteri; order Salmoniformes; family Salmonidae; genus Coregonus; species Coregonus lavaretus. Next base: position 81,696 of record NW_028159357.1, on the reverse strand, counting down.
GGGGGGGGGGGGTTATTGGGGATTTTACATGCTGTGTAATAATAGGTAATTATCACTATTTACTTCATGTTACTTAGAGAAGTTTCAGCCATATGTTCTACTGCACGGTTGTTAGCAGAGGCGCAACTTTCACTCGGGACAGGGGGACATGTCCCACCCACATTCTGAAATTGCATTCTACCCTCCGCTGCAACTTGCCCATGCCCCCCCCCCCCCCCCCCCCCGCTTCTCCTTCACTCTGAAAGAGCTGAAAAATCTGGACCCCTACAAATCAGCTGGGCTAGATAATCTGGACCCTTTCTTTCTAAAAATTAGCCGCCGAAATTGTCGCAACCCCTATTACTAGCCTGTTCAACCTCTCTTTCGTAACGTCTGAGATCCCCAGAGATTGGAAAGCTGCCGCGGTCATCCCCCTCTTCAAAGAGGGTGACACTCTAGATCCAAACTGTTACAGACCTATATCCATCCTGCCCTGCCTTTCGAAAGTATTTGAAAGCCAAATTAACCAACAGATCACCAACCATTTCAAATCCCACCGTACCTTCTCCGCTATGCAATCCGGTTTCCGAGCTGGTCATGGGTGCACCTCAGCCACGCTCAAGGTCCTAAACGATATTATAACCGCGATCGATAACAGACAGTACTGCGCAGCCGTCTTCATCGACCTGGCCAAGGCTTTCGACTCTGTCAACCATCGCATTCTTATTGGCAGACTAAATAGCCTTGGTTTCTCTAATGACTGCCTCGCCTGGTTCACCAACTACTTCTCAGATAGAGTTCAATGTGTCAAATCGGAGGGCCTGTTGTCTAGACCTTTGGCCGTCTCTATGGGGGTGCCACAGGGTTCAATTCTCGGGCCGACTCTATTCTCTGTGTATATCAATGATGTCGCTCTTGCTGCTGGTGACGCTCGGATCCACCTCTATGCGGACGACACCATTTTGTATACATCTGGCCCTTCATTGGACACTGTGTTAACAAACCTCCAAACGAGCTTCAACGCCATACAACACTCCTTCCGTAGCCTCCAACTGCTCTTAAACACTAGTAAAACTAAATGCATGCTCTTCAACCGAACGCTGTTTGCACCCGCCCACCCGACTAGAATCACTACTCTCGGCGGGTCTTACATAGAGTATGGGACAACTACAAATACCTAGGTGTCTGGTTAGACTGTAAACTCTCCTTCCAGACTCACATTAAGCATCTCCAATCAAAAGTTAGATCTAGAATCGGCTTCCTATTTCGCAACAAAGCCTCCTTCACTCATGCTGCCAAACATGCCCTCATAAAACTGACTATCCTACCGATCCTTGACTTCGGCGATGTCATTTACAAAATTGCCTCCAACACTCTACTCAGCAAATTGGATGTAGTGCCATCCGTTTTGTCACCAAAGCCCCATACACTACCCACCATTGTGACCTGTACGCTCTTGCTGGCTGGCCCTCACTACATATTCGTCGCCAAACCCACTGGCTCCAGGTCATCTATAAATCACTGCTAGGCAAATCCCTGTCTTATCTTAGCTCACTGGTCACCATAGCAACACCCAACCGTAGTCTGCACTCCAGCAGGTATATCTCACTGGTCTTCCCCAAAGCCAACACCTCCTTTGGCTGCCATTCTTTCCAGTTCTCTGCTGCCAATGACTGGAACGAACTGCAAAAATCTCTGAAGCTGGAAACTCTTATCTCCCTCACTAACTTTAAGCGTCAGTTGTCAGAGCAGCTTACCGATCACTGCACCTGTACACAGCCCATCTGTAATTAGCCCACCCAACTACCTCATCCTCATATTGTTATTTATTTTGCTAATTTGCACCCCAGTATCTCTATTTGCACATCATCTTTTGCACATCTATCATTCCAGTGTTAATACGAAATTGTAGCTATTTTGCACTATTGCCTATTTATTGCCTTACCTCCATAACTTACTACATTCGCACACACTGTATATATATTTTCTGTTGTATTTTTGACTTTATGTTTTGTTTACCCCATATGTAACTCTGTGTTGTTGTTTTTATCGCACTGCTTTGCTTTATCTTGGCCAGGTCGCAGTTGTAAATGAGAACTTGTTCTCAACTGGCTTACCTGGTTAAATAAAGGTGAAAAAAATAAATTAAATAAAAGAGTATGTGAGAAGAGTTGAGCAGTTCGAAATTCCGCTCATGGAGCGATGCTTGCGCACTCTCCATTTCCTTTCCTACCATTCTGCTAAAAACCGCTCCATGCTCACAGGAAAAGAAACTGCTGCTCCAAATTCGCTCCAATCATTAAAATCACAATTTAACCAATGTTGTGGAAAATAACCACCATACTTTATTACAAATAAGGTCTTACAGAGTTTTTGTTGCATCAAGAAATGACTTTATTAAAGTTTTCAACAAAGCCGATACCCATCTGCAGAGGGGCACACATTCTTAAGGTCTTCCTCCAATCTTATATAGTCCTCTTCAGTTTTCCCGCTCTTTTATTGCTCCGCCCACTTCCTTTGTCCCTGAGGACGGCTGAACTATTACTCCAACCAATCACCCGCTCCCCTGTACCTCACCCCCTCAAGCTGTAATCAATCAAGAAGATACCAAGGAGACAAAGGTCTAGCCCAAACTCTATTCAACCCTGGTGCCGCTCCTCTTCACTGTGTTTGAAGAGAGAGACAAAAACAAACGGCCCAATTCAGTTAGCCACAAAGAATTTTAACTATATGTTCATGATTAACTCAATTTAATCTGATAATCCATTAAAACTACACATCATCAACACCCATCTATTTTTGTGACTACATGTACCTACCAATTGGTTTTTAAGTATTGAAACCAAACCATATGGATTTCAATTAAAAGTATTTGAATTAACATGAAAAGGTGAACGTAAGAAGCGAACATCATTTCAAATAGGCTACAAATCATATTAAACAACATATAAACACTCTAAATAGGTCAGGAGCCAGACAGGGAGCCTAAGAAGGAACGAAAACGAATTATTTAGGCTATATTATTTCAATTATTTCAACTCTATAATCTACAAAGAAATACATTGTGAAGCATTAGCGACAAAATGGGCTGGTAGGAACATAAAGGGCTCAGCATTTAAACAACATTTCGTTGTTTTAAATCATTATAGTCTATACATTGTGCATAAAGTCTATGACTTACTGAGAATTAAATACACATTAAAACAATAAATGACTTATTAGTGCCTTTGAATTATTTTTTAGAATTCATTTTTAGAAACACCATTTTGTCCAGTCTGTGGCTTCAGGCTCGTGCGATGGATCCTGGAGAGCCGGCCAGCAGTGGAGAATATCCTCTCCACCCCTCCAGAGCCACTGGGGAGAACATCCTCTCCACCCCTCCAGAGCCACTGGGGAGAACATCCTCTCCACCCCTCCAGAGCCACTGGGGAGAACATCCTCTCCACCCCTGCAGAGCCACTGGGGATGCTATACACCCTTTTGGCCTCTCTCGCCAGGCTGGGAAGAGATGCAGAGTTGTTTATAAATTGTTCTATAGGTAGGCCTAAAGGTTTTTAGGAAAAATAACCCAATCAAAACGGAAAGCTCCTTGAATGTGGGAATATGCCAGGCCTATTGGGACAAAATCAATTATGGCCTATTATATAGATAATAGAACAAAAATGAACGAAACATTTAAGAGATCTGATTTTTAGTTTATAAATACTTTGCTACAATGACAAACGTAGTTATCTACCTACCTCGTTCCTTTCTTTTAGCAGTTGCACGTAGTAAATACACCATCATGGTTTCGGGATAAGTGTCTTCAGATTCCATCATGATTCTTTAGTTGTGGACACTACATCAACACACTTCCTCTCTTGCTCTTGGTTCTCATCTTTGTCAGTCACCTTGATTTAGCACCTGTGTGTTTTATTAGTTTCTTTATGAAAACATTTAGCGAATTCTGTAACGGTAGCTAAAGCAAGAGGCTATAGATAGCGGCACATAACTAGACTACAAATGCATGTTGGGCCGGGTATGCCCTGAGCTCATGAAGTGAGTGCTACTGACCTGAGCTCATGAAGTGAGTCCTACTGCCCTGAGCTCATGAAGTGAGTGCTACTGCCCTGAGCTCATGAAGTGAGTGCTGCTGGAACGCTAAAACTCGCCCCACGCTCCAGTCAAATTGCTCCACTCACATCCTCTGCCACTAAGTGCCTTAGCCCATCCATACTACATACACGGTGCGGTGCTGTTCCGTGCCTGTCTATCTTCAGCGTCATTAAACCACCTCAACTGGAATCCTACCTGTCTGGCATCTGTTCCCTTACCAGCACACGGGAGAGAACACATGAAGTAAAACCGAAAGAACATACAGTCCACCAAGTCCTCATTTACAGTACAACTCATAATAACCTAAGCATTACGAAACTTCTATTAGAGCAAATAAGCCTCATATGTACCAAAATAGCAATTTATGTTTATCTAGACTAGCTTATATTCAACACACTCTCATCGCCCCCATACAAAACTCGTCACCTCCTTAATAATGAAGGATCTGCTTAACGTGGACAGATTTTGGGACAGGTCTCTCGCTTCGCCTCCAGCTCTCTGCCATATCCGCTGAAAGAGCGACGCCGCCCATCGGAGCGGTCGTTATTAGATACCACAGCCACGAAGTCATAAACCCCGCATATTTCTACAATTGATCTTCTTTAAATGTGATTTTAAACCTAACCTTAACAACACTGCTAACCTTGTGCCTAACACTAACCTTAAATTAAGACCAAAAAGCAAATCTTCGTTTTTTAAAACATTTTTACGATAGGCCTATAGCCAATTTTGACTTTGTGGCTGTGCTATCTAGTGGAAACCCATTGCAGCGTATAGGCAACGTTAGACGGTGCTATAGCTAACTTTCGTTTTCGAGGCCTAAAAGGCTCCATTCATTTTCACGCTCCACACCCTTTTCTTTTCTGACGTGCTGTAAAGACAGTAAGAATATTTGTAAATACAGTTTAAAGTGGGTTATATTAAGGCTTTCCTTGTCAGCTATGCTTAAAAAACTACAACCTAAAGCAGAGTTTATAGCATAGTTAGGCCAATCATAGTTGATCATGCAAAGTTAAACATCCTGTGAAATGGCAAACTGTAAATTGCCATGTTATGTAATTTTCCAAGGTATTAATTTGATTATTTAAAAAAAGTACTACCAAACCCCAAATAATTAGAATTGGATTTAGGCTACTGTATAATCACTCTACTCTAATCTGTTGATTTGAGCTGAAATGGGCTAATGTAATGTAATCAGGTCTACTGGTTAATGTCTGTTTTTGAACCATCAACCTTACCAAAGAACCTTTGAAAAAACACTATTTTCTAACTGTATACTGTTACAGTTGGTAGCCTACCTGTAAAAAAGGCCGTCCTTCTCCTCTCTACCTAAATTCCCCTCACAGTCTTACCTAAATTATCCCTCACTCATCAGAGACCTGCCATTCCCAACCAATCAGAGCGCTTGGAAATGCTCCTCTGAACACTGCACCCGCCCACTCAGGTCAGAGTGGTATCGTAGTCTGAAGGGAGAGGACGCATGTTTCTGAGGACTTTTTATTGTCACATGTCTGAATGTTGTGCGTGCATCGAAATGTAAGTTGGGGGGGTTATTGTTTTTTTTTACATGCTGTGTAGTAATAGATAATTACCTCTAATTACTTCATGTTACTTTGATAAGTTTCAGTCAAATCACATTTTATTGGTCACATACACATATTTAGCAGATGTTATTGCGGGTGTAGCGAAGTGCTTGTGTTCCTAGCTTCAACAGTGCAGTAGTATCTAACAATTCACAACAATACACACAAATCTAAAAGTCAAATAATCTCCCGTCTGGATTACTGCAACTCACTGTTGGCTGGGCTCCCTGCCTGTGCCATTAAACCCCTACAACTCATCCAGAATGCCGCAGCCCGTCTGGTGTTCAACCTTCCCAAGTTTTCTCACGTCACCCCGCTCCTCCGCACACTCCACTGGCTTGAAGCTCGCATCTGCTACAAGACCATGGTGCCCTGCCTACGGAGCTGTGAGGGGAACGGCACCTCCGTACCTTCAGGCTCTGATCAGTCCCTACACCCAAACGAGGGCATTGCGTTCAACCACCTCTGGCCTGCCCCCCTACCTCTGCGGAAGCACAGTTCCCGCTCAGCCCAGTCAAAACTGTTCGCTGCTCTGGCACCCCAATGGTGGAACAAGCTCCCTCACGACGCCAGGACAGCGGAGTCACTCACCACCTTCCGGAGACACTTGAAACCCCACCTCTTTAAGGAATACCTGGGATAGGATAAAGTAATCCTTCTACCCCCCCTTACCCCACCCCAAATAAAATAAAAAATAAAAATACAAAATAAATAAAACATATTGTAAAGTGGTTATCCCACTGGCTATAAGGTGAATGCACCAATTTGTAAGTCGCTCTGGATAAGAGCGTCTGCTAAATGACCTACATGTAAATGTAATGTAAATGTAATGGAATTAAGAAATATATAAATATTAGGACGAGCAATGTCGGAGTGGCATTGACTAAAATACAGTGGAATAAAATTAAGCAATAAGGCCAGAGGAGGTGTGATATATGGCCGATATACCATGGCTAAGGGCTGTTCTGACGCATGAAGCAGCTGAGGTGCCTTATTGCTATTATAAACTGATTTACAACGTAATTAGAACAGTAAAAATAAATATTTTGTCATACCTGTGGTATAGGGTCTTATATACCACAGTGTCAGCCAATCAGCATTCAGGGCTCGAACCACCCAGTTTATAATACAGTATATACATATGAAATGAGTAAAGCAGTATGTAAACATTAATAAAGTGACTAGTGTTCCATTATTAAAGTGACCAGTGATTCCATATCTATGTATATGGGGCAGCAGCCTCTAAGGTGCAGGGTTGAGTAACCGGTTTGAAACTGGAACTTGAAGCTCTCAACCTGCTCCACTAGAGCCCCGTCGATGAGAATGGGGGCGTGCTCGGTCCTCTTCTTTTTCCTGTAGTTCCCAATCATCTCCTTTGTCTTGATCACGTTGAGAGAGAGGTTCCTTTACTTCCCTGTGGTGACAGGGCAGATCTGATCAGATCTCAGCCTGGCAGATTCTCACACAAGGCTGGAGAGAGAGGGTGCCATACATCTTGACACTGTCAATCCAAGTCATTTGTTTCTCTCTCTCTCCAAGAGGTGAATGTTTAAGTTAATGTTTATATTGATGCTGTGTTTATAACCCTGTTATAAGTAGTGTAATGCCATTTGCCATTTATTCATGTACATACATGTTTATACAATGGGTGGGTCTAATCCTGAATGCTGATTGGTTAAAACTGCATTCCAACCGGTCTAATCCTTAATGCTGATTGGTCAAAACCACATTCCAACCGGTGTCTATTCCACAAGTTGCGACAGGCTAAATTTATGATGTTAAAATGTCTATTTACTCTGTTCTATCTGACTGTGCAATCCACTGTCTCATCAGCCCAGCCTGGCAATTTATAAACTTGATCTCCACTATAAAAAGCGTCTAGACATTATCTCACATTTCTTTTAGACTAACATTTTGTTTTCAACAGCGGAGATTTGTATAAACCTTGCTGTCTGTCATTTGCAACATTGTTCCAATAATGACATTCGATCTCCTGCTGTCCCATAGTAATGAACATGTCGGGAGTCGGGACGAGACAGACAGGCAGGCAGCGTTTCTCAGCCAGTCGAAATCATAAATCAGCTGGCATCATTTTTATGGATATATACAACAACAAATCTTTTTTGAAAAAGGTACAACGAAGCATAGCTAATTACCAGTCTTTCCAGCTTCAGTTTGAAGTGATTGTGTTACTGTAGCTGTGTTCTTGGCTAGCCTCTCTGAACAACAGTGTCTTGACGAGAGAGCACATTTTCTATGCCAGGCGAGATCGCTCCTCATTAGCTCATTGTTATGGATGTATCCAAATAAATGTCACTAGAAAACAGCTTAAACAAATGCAAATGCATCTCCTTTGCTGTTATTCTGGCTGCACTTTTTGACGTGACTGTAAATTAGCCGTAGTTGGCTAGCTAGCAAGCAAGGGATAAGAACGTTGCCAGCCAGTATGGCAATGGAACATTTAGAACGAACGACTGGGTCGCGTCCATAGATACAGAACAAAAAGACTGAATGACTGGGTCGCGTCAATAGATACAGAACAAAAAGACTGAACGACTGGGTCGCGTCCATAGATACAGAACAAAAAGACTGAACGACTGGGTCGCGTCCATAGATACAGAACAAAAAGACTGAACAACTGGGTCACGTCCATAGATACAGAACAAAAAGACTGAACGACTGGGTCGCGTCCATAGATACTGTCACGGGGTGCTGAAGGTGGGTTTGGTGCATGAATCAAGCGCAGGACGCAGAAGCTCAGTCCAAAAGACTTTAGTGCAATAATCACGTAGAAAATAAGCACAATAAGCCCGAAGGCGAAATCACGGCGCACACAGGCGTCAAACAAACGGCGCACTAACATGTGCGAAAACCCTCTCCAAAACACTGGAGGGAAGTACGTAGCTCCAACACGAAAACAGAAGAGCAATCACACACAAAGACAAACACAACCAACGAGAACTAAATAGGACACTAACGAGGACTAACAAGACACAGGTGTACAACATAAAGACAAAACCAAACGAACATGAAACATCGATCGGTGGCAGCTAGTACTCCGGGGACGACGACCGCCGAAGCCTGCCCGAACCAGGAGGAGGAGCAGCCTCGGCCGAAACCGTGACAGTACCCCCCCCCCCCCTGACGCGCGGCTCCAGCCGTGCGCCGACCCCGGCCTCGGGGACGACCAGGAGGACGCGGAGCAGGGCGCGCGGGATGGTCCCGGTGGAACTCCGACAGGAGAGATGGTTCTAGGATGTCCCTCCGCGGCACCCAGCACCGCTCCTCCAGGCCGTACCCCTCCCACTCCACGAGATACTGGAGACCCCCCATCCGGCGTCTGGAGTCCTAGATGGACCGAACGGTGTACGCCGGAGCCCCCTCGATGTCCAGTGGGGGCGGAGGAGTCTCTCCTATCTCATTGTCCTGGAGTGGACCAGCTACCACCGGCCTGAGAAGAGACACATGGAACGAGGGGTTAATATTCTTATACTCAACAGGTAGATGTAACCTATAACACACCTCGTTCAATCTTCTCAGGACTTTAAAGGGCCCCACAAACCACCGACCCAGCTTCCGGCAGGGCAGGCGGAGGGGTAGGTTTCTGGTAGAGAGCCAGACTCGATCTCCGGGTGCGTACACCGGCCCCTCACTGCGGTGGAGATCGGCGCTCGCCTTGTGACGAAGGACGGCCCGCTGCAGGTGGACGTGGGCAGTGTTCCACGTCTCTTCCGAGCGCCTCATCCAATCATCCACCGCAGGGGCCTCGATCTGACTCTGCTGCCACGGTGCCAGAACCGGCTGGTAACCTAACACACATTGGAAGGGGGTTAGGTTGGTAGAGGAGTGGCGGAGAGAGTTCTGGGCCATCTCGGCCCAGGGAATGTAACGTGCCCACTCCTCAGGCCGGTCCTGGCAATACGACCTCAGAAACCTACCCACATCCTGGTTGACACGTTCTACCTGCCCATTACTCTCCGGGTGGTACCCTGAGGTAAGGCTAACCGAGACCCCCAAACGCTCCATGAACGCTCTCCAAACACGGGAGGTAAACTGGGGGCCTCGATCAGACACTATATCCTCGGGTACCCCGTAATGCCGGAAGACGTGGGTAAATAGGGCCTCAGCGGTCTGTAGGGCAGTAGGAAGACCCGACATAGGGAGAAGACGACAGGCTTTTGAGAACCGGTCCACAACGACCAGGATGGTGGTATTTCCCTGAGAGAGGGGAAGGTCTGTCACAAAATCCACCGAGAGGTGGGACCATGGTCGTTGTGGAACGGGCAGGGGTTGTAACTTACCCCTGGGCAGATGTCGGGGCGCCTTACACTGGGCGCACACCGAGCAGGAGGAGACATAAACCCTCACATCCCTAGCCAAAGTAGGCCACCAGTATTTAGTGCTAAGGCAATGCACTGTCCGGCCAATACCCGGATGTCCAGAGGAGGGTGACGTGTGAGCCCAGTAAATGAGTCGATCCCGAATCTCGAGCGGAACGTACTTCCGACCCTCAGGACACTGTGGAGGGCTGGGGTCGGTACGCAACGCTCGCTCGATTTCGGCATCGACCTCCCACACCACCGGTGCCACAAGGCAAGACTCCGGTAGTATGGGAGTAGGCTCAACGGACCTCTCCTCCGTGTCATACCGCCGGGACAGTGCATCTGCCTTACCATTCTGGGACCCAGGGATGTACGTGATTTTAAATACGAACCTGGTGAGAAACATACTCCATCGAGCCTGGCGAGGGTTCAGTCTCCTCGCTGCCCGGATGTACTCCAGGTTCCGATGGTCAGTCAAAATGAGGAAAGGGTGTTGAGCCCCCTCAAGCCAATGCCTCCACACCTTAAGGGCTTGAACTACAGCTAACAGCTCCCTGTCCCCAACGTCATAGTTACGCTCCGCCGGGCTGAGCTTTTTTGAGTAAAAGGCACAGGGGCGGAGTTTAGGTGGCGAGCCGGACCGTTGAGAGAGAACGGCCCCTATACCTGCCTCAGACGCGTCCACCTCAACCTGAAAGGGTAATGCGGGATCCGGATGCGCCAGCACCGGAGCCGACGTAAACAGGTCCTTCAGTCTCCCAAAGGCCCTGTCCGCATCAGCTGACCACTGCAGGCGCACCGGACCCCCTTTCAGAAGGGACGTGATGGGAGCTGCCACCTGTCCAAAACCCCGGATAAACCTCCGGTAGTAATTCGCAAAGCCCAAGAACTGCTGCACCTCTTTTACAGTGGTTGGGGTTTGCCAATTACGCACAGCGGACACACGATCCACCTCCATTCTCACCCCTGACGCGGACAACCGATAACCCAAAAAGGAGACAGACTCCTGGGAAAACAGACATTTCTCTGCCTTGACATATAGGTCGTGCTCCAACAGCCTCCTCAATACACGACGCACCAGGGTTACATGCTCGGCTCGGGTAGACGAGTACACCAGAATATCATCAATGTACACGACCACCCCTTGTCCCTGCATATCCCGGAAAATGTCATCTACGAAGGATTGGAAGACTGATGGAGCATTCATCAACCCATATGGCATGACAAGATACTCGAAATGACCTGACGTGGTACTAAACGCTGTCTTCCATTCGTCGCCCTCCCTAATGCGCACCAAGTTATACGTGCTCCTGAGATCCAGTTTTGTGAAAAACCGCGCTCCATGCAATGACTCCGTCATGGTCGCAATCAGAGGGAGTGGATAACTGTATTTCACAGTAATCTGATTGAGACCACAGTAATCAATGCACGGGCGCAACCCTCCATCTTTCTTTTTCACAAAAAAGAAGCTTGAGGAGGCGGGAGAAGTGGAGGGCCGAATGTATCCTTGTCTCAAAGATTCGGCTATGTAAGTCTCCATAGCTTTTCTCTCCTCTTGAGACAAATGATACACATGGCTCTGTGGGAGCGCTGCTCCTGCCTGGAGATCAATCGCACAATCCCCCTATCTATGAGGAGGCAACTGCGTCGCCCTAGTCTTGCTAAACACGAGAGATAAATCCCCATATTCAGGCGGAATGTGCAGTGCGGGCACTTGGTTTGGACTTTCCACCGAAGTCGCCCCCACGGAAACACCCAGACATCGCCCCTCGCACTGAGCAGACCACCCATCGAGAGCCCTCTGTTGCAACGAAATAGCAGGGTTATGGGTGCTTAACCAGGGAATTCCCAGCACCACTGGGTACGCAGGAGAGTCGATCAGATACAGCTGTATAGTCTCTTCATGACCCCCCTGCGCACACATCGTAAGTGGCGCTGTGATCTCCCTAATGAACCCCGACCCCAATGGGCGGCTATCTAAGGCATGAACGGGAAAAGGTTTGTCAACAGGTAGGAGAGGGATCCCTAAATCTACACAAAACTTCCGATCAACAAAATTCCCAGCTGCGCCTGAATCTACTAGCGCCTTATGCTGGGAATGAGGTGCAACCTGTGGAAAACAAACAGGTATACAAAAGTGCGCAACAGAAAGCTCTGGGTAAGTGGGACGTCTACTCACCTGGGAGGCCCCCCCAGTGCGTGGCCTGTTGTCTTCTCCCCCGGAGAACCCTCCCCAGCACCTGGCCGCAGTGTGCCCTCCACGACCGCACTTGGTGCAGGAGACAGGCCCCCTCGGGCTCCTCCTCCTCCTTTCTCTAGCGCCGGCACCCCCGAGCTCCATAGGGCTCGGCTCGGAGGTGCCGGAGGGCGGAATGGACGGACCCCCCTCGGGACGTCCACGGGTGGCCAGCAGGGTGTCCAGACGGATGGACATATCGACCAACTGGTCGAAGGTAAGATGGGTATCCCTGCAGGCCAACTCACGTTGAACGTCCTCCCGTAGGCTACATCGAAAATGGTCGATGAGGGCCCGTTCATTCCACCCTGCGTCCGCCACTAGAGTCCGGAACTCTAGAGCAAATGCCTGTGCGCTCCTCCTCCCCTGTCTCAAGTGGACTAGACGCTCCCCCGCCGCTTTGCCCTCAGGTGGATGGTCGAACATGGCCTTGAAGCGACGGGAGAACTCGGCGTAGGAGATGGTGTTGGTGTCCATCTTCCTCCACTCGGCGTTAGCCCACTCCAACGCCTTGCCCGTGAGACAGGAGATGAGGGCGGAAACGCTCTCGTGTCCCGAGGGCACCGGGTGTACAGTGGCCAGGTAGAGCTCCACCTGCAGGAGGAACCCCTGACACCCGGCAGCTGTTCCGTCATACGCCCTCGGGAGCGAGAGCCGAATCCCCCTGGGTTCCGGACCTGGGACTGGTGGACCGGCCGATGGGATTGGCAGGGTAGGTGGAGGCGTGGGTACCCCGCTGGCCTCCCATCGGTGCAAGGTGTTGATGACGTCCTGTAGAGCGGTCCCCAGTTGTCGTATCTGGTCATCTTGGCCGCGGACATGCTCCTCGAGCGACTCAGGCGTAACTGCAGATCCTGCTGATTCCATTCTGGTGTGTGATTCTGTCACGGGGTGCTGAAGGTGGGTGTGGTGCATGAATCAAGCGCAGGACGCAGAAGCTCAGTCCAAAAGACTTTAGTGCAATAATCACGTAGAAAATAAGCACAATAAGCCCGAAGGCGAAATCACGGCGCACACAGGCGTCAAACAAACGGCGCACTAACATGTGCAAAAACCCTCTCCAAAACACTGGAGGGAAGTACGTAGCTCCAACACGAAAACAGAACATGAAACATCGATCGGTGGCAGCTAGTACTCCGGGGACGACGACCGCCGAAGCCTGCCCGAACCAGGAGGAGGAGCAGCCTCGGCCGAAACCGTGACAGATACTGAACAAAAAGACTGAACAACTGGACTATATCTTGTGGGAGGATGAAATAGTTTGAATAAATTAATTTAAAAAACGTTTTTAATGAAAATATGCAAATCATTATTTGAATATGTTGGTAACCCGTTGTATAAAAGTGATAACACCGCTTCTCAGGCATTATCACCTAAATATTGTATAGTTATAACCCTTAACTAATACTGTTTACATGTGTGCATATCTTTGTCTTATAGAACCACAACAATAAGATTCCAAGTCATTCAGATTACCAAAATCATTTAAACATCCTCAAATGGAAACAGCTGTGTCTGTGAGGTGGTGACTATCAAGAGTACAGTGATGGACCTCAACATCATGTTCTAACCGGACAGCACTATAGAGGACAGAACCAAACCAATCAGTTATAAGTACAGTGAGGGAAAAAAGTATTTGATCCCCTGCTGATTTTGTACGTTTGCCCACTGACAAAGAAATTATCAGTCTATAATTTTAATGGTAGGTTTATTTGAACAGTGAGAGACAGAATAACAACACAAAAATCCAGAAAAACGCATGTCAAAAATGTTATAAATTGATTTGCATTTTAATGAGGGAAATAAGTATTTGACCCCCTCTCAATCAGAAAGATTTCTGGCTCCCAGGTGTCTTTTATACAGGTAACGAGCTGAGATTAGGAGCACACTCTTAAAGGGAGTGCTCCTAATCTCAGTTTGTTACCGGTATAAAAGACACCTGTCCACAGAAGCAATCAATCAATCAGATTCCAAACTCTCCACCATGGCCAAGACCAAAGAGCTCTCCAAGGATGTCAGGGACAAGATTGTAGACCTACACAAGGCTGGAATGGGCTACAAGACCATCGCCAAGCAGCTTGGTGAGAAGGTGACAACAGTTGGTGCAATTATTTGCAAATGGAAGAAACACAAAATAACTGTCAATCTCCCTCTGCCTGGGGCTCCATGCAAGATCTCACCTCGTGGAGTTGCAATGAACATTAGAACGGTGAGGAATCAGCCCAGAACTACACGGGAGGATCTTGTCAATGATCTCAAGGCAGCTGGGACCATAGTCACCAAGAAAACAATTGGTAACACACTACGCCGTGAAGGACTGAAATCCTGCAGCGCCCACAAGGTCCCCCTGCTCAAGAAAGCACATATACAGGGCCGTCTGAAGTTTGCCAATGAACATCTGAATGATTCAGAGGAGAACTGGGTGAAAGTGTTGTGGTCGGATGAGACCAAAATCGAGCTCTTTGGCATCAACTCAACTCGCCGTGTTTAGAGGAGGAGGAATGCTGCCTATGACCCCAAGAACACCATCCCCACCGTCAAACATGGAGGTGGAAACATTATGCTTTGGGGATGTTTTTCTGCTAAGGGGACAGGACAACTTCACCACATCAAAGGGACGATGGGCGGAGCCATGTACTGCACTGAAATGCAGTACCTAAGAACGCTGCACCACTCGGGATGCCAGCAGGATTTATTTCTATAAAATAAATCCTAATTCTCAGCTTTTTGGGCAGTTTTTCAATGTGTGTTTTAAAAGAGAGCTCATACGGGTGAGGGCATACCAGCCAACTGTTTTTACATGGTCCTTCTAGACGGATTTAGTGACCAACAGTTTTTTACATGGTCCGTCATTTCTCCGGATTTAGCGAGCAATAGTTTTTACACTACCAATATTCAGTCAGACTATAGTCTAATCTATTGGTTTTAACTGAAAGGAGCCATAGTAAGCTACTGAAGGTCTATTGGTTTTAACTGAAAGGAGCCATAGTAAGCTACTGAAGGTCTATTGGTTTTAACTGAAAGGAGCCATAGTAAGCTACTGAAGGTCTATTGGTTTTAACTGAAAGGAGCCATAGTAAGCTACTGAAGGTCTATTGGTTTTAACTGAAAGGAGCCATAGTAAGCTACTGAAGGTCTATTGATATCTGGTTCTGATCTTTATAATTTATATTTATTTGTTAGACCAATTGTCTCTTTCAGGAATAATGGAGACTGGACCAGACAGTCTGTTTGTGACCCTCCTGCTTCTCCTCCACAGTTCACACTCTGAGTCAGGTAACTACAGTGCTAATTCCTTCTGAGTCTGGTAACTACAGTGCTAATTCCTTCTGAGTCTGGTAACTACAGTGCTAATTCCCTCTGTGTCTGGTAACTACTGTGCTAATTCCTTCTGAGTCTGGTAACTACAGTGCTAATTCCCTCTGAGTCTGGTAACTACAGTGCTAATTCCCTCTGAGTCTGGTAACTACAGTGCTAATTCCTTCTGAGTCTGGTAACTACAGTGCTAATTCCCTCTGAGTCTGGTAACTACAGTGCTAATTCCTTCTGAGTCTGGTAACTACAGTGCTAATTCCTTCTGAGTCTGGTAACTACAGTGCTAATTCCCTCTGAGTCTGGTAACTACAGTGCTAATTCCCTCTGAGTCTGGTAACTACAGTGCTAATTCCCTCTGAGTCTGGTAACTACAGTGCTAATTCCCTCTGAGTCTGGTAACTACAGTGCTAATTCCCTCTGAGTCTGGTAACTACAGTGCTAATTCCCTCTGTGTCTGGTAACTACAGTGCTAATTCCCTCTGAGTCTGGTAACTACAGTGCTAATTCCCTCTGAGTCTGGTAACTACAGTGCTAATTCCCTCTGTGTCTGGTAACTACAGTGCTAATTCCCTCTGAGTCTGGTAACTACAGTGCTAATTCCCTCTGAGTCTGGTAACTACAGTGCTAATTCCCTCTGAGTCTGGTAACTACAGTGCTAATTCCCTCTGAGTCTGGTAACTACAGTGCTAATTCCCTCTGAGTCTGGTAACTACAGTGCTAATTCCCTCTGAGTCTGGTAACTACAGTGCTAATTCCCTCTGTGTCTGGTAACTACAGTGCTAATTCCCTCTGAGTCTGGTAACTACAGTGCTAATTCCCTCTGTGTCTGGTAACTACAGTGCTAATTCCCTCTGAGTCTGGTAACTACAGTGCTAATTCCCTCTGAGTCTGGAAACTACAGTGCTAATTCCCTCTGAGTCTGGTAACTACAGTGCTAATTCCCTCTGAGTCTGGTAACTACAGTGCTAATTCCCTCTGAGTCTGGTAACTACAGTGCTAATTCCCTCTGAGTCTGGTAACTACAGTGCTAATTCCCTCTGTGTCTGGTAACTACAGTGCTAATTCCCTCTGTGTCTGGTAACTACAGTGCTAATTCCATCTGAGTCTGGTAATTACAGTGCTAATTCCCTCTGAGTCTGGTAACTACAGTGCTAATTCCCTCTGAGTCTGGTAACTACAGTGCTAATTCCCTCTGTGTCTGGTAACTACAGTGCTAATTCCTTCTGAGTCTGGTAACTACAGTGCTAATTCCCTCTGTGTCTGGTAACTACAGTGCTAATTCCTTCTGAGTCTGGTAACTACAGTGCTAGTTCCCTCTGAGTCTGGTAACTACAGTGCTAATTCCCTCTGAGTCTGGTAACTACAGTGCTAATTCCCTCTGAGTCAGGTAACTACAGTGCTAATTCCCTCTGAGTCTGGTAACTACAGTGCTAATTCCCTCTGAGTCTGGTAACTACAGTGCTAATTCCCTCTGAGTCTGGTAACTACAGTGCTAATTCCCTCTGAGTCTGGTAACTACAGTGCTAATTCCTTCTGAGTCTGGTAACTACAGTGCTAATTCCCTCTGAGTCTGGTAACTACAGTGCTAATTCCTTTTGAGTCTGGTAACTACAGTGCTAATTCCTTCTGAGTCTGGTAACTACAGTGCTAATTCCCTCTGAGTCTGGTAACTACAGTGCTAATTCCCTCTGAGTCTGGTAACTACAGTGCTAATTCCTTCTGTGTCTGGTAACTACAGTGCTAATTCCTTCTGAGTCTGGTAACTACAGTGCTAATTCCCTCTGAGTCTGGTAACTACAGTGCTAATTCCCTCTGAGTCTGGTAACTACAGTGCTAATTCCTTTTGAGTCTGGTAACTACAGTGCTAATTCCTTCTGAGTCTGGTAACTACAGTGCTAATTCCCTCTGAGTCTGGTAACTACAGTGCTAATTCCCTCTGAGTCTGGTAACTACAGTGCTAATTCCCTCTGAGTCTGGTAACTACAGTGCTAATTCCCTCTGAGTCTGGTAACTACAGTGCTAATTCCTTTTGAGTCTGGTAACTACAGTGCTAATTCCTTCTGAGTCTGGTAACTACAGTGCTAATTCCCTCTGAGTCTGGTAACTACAGTGCTAATTCCCTCTGTGTCTGGTAACTACAGTGCTAATTCCCTCTGAGTCTGGTAACTACAGTGCTAATTCCCTCTGAGTCTGGTAACTACAGTGCTAATTCCTTCTGAGTCTGGTAACTACAGTGCTAATTCCCTCTGTGTCTGGTAACTACAGTGCTAATTCCTTCTGAGTCTGGTAACTACAGTGCTAATTCCCTCTGAGTCTGGTAACTACAGTGCTAATTCCCTCTGAGTCTGGTAACTACAGTGCTAATTCCCTCTGAGTCTGGTAACTACAGTGCTAATTCCCTCTGAGTCTGGTAACTACAGTGCTAATTCCCTCTGAGTCTGGTAACTACAGTGCTAATTCCCTCTGAGTCTGGTAACTACAGTGCTAATTCCTTCTGAGTCTGGTAACTACAGTGCTAATTCCCTCTGAGTCTGGTAACTACAGTGCTAATTCCCTCTGAGTCTGGTAACTACAGTGCTAATTCCCTCTGAGTCTGGTAACTACAGTGCTAATTCCTTCTGAGTCTGGTAACTACAGTGCTAATTCCCTCTGAGTCTGGTAACTACAGTGCTAATTCCCTCTGTGTCTGGTAACTACAGTGCTAATTCCCTCTGAGTTTGGTAACTACAGTGCTAATTCCCTCTGAGTCTGGTAACTACAGTGCTAATTCCCTCTGAGTCTGGTAACTACAGTGCTAATTCCCTCTGAGTCTGGTAACTACAGTGCTAATTCCCTCTGTGTCTGGTAACTACAGTGCTAATTCCCTCTGAGTCTGGTAACTACAGTGCTAATTCCCTCTGTGTCTGGTAACTACAGTGCTAATTCCCTCTGAGTCTGGTAACTACAGTGCTAATTCCCTCTGAGTCTGGTAACTACAGTGCTAATTCCCTCTGTGTCTGGTAACTACAGTGCTAATTCCCTCTGAGTCTGGTAACTACAGTGCTAATTCCCTCTGAGTCTGGTAACTACAGTGCTAATTCCTTCTGTGTCTGGTAACTACAGTGCTAATTCCCTCTGAGTCTGGTAACTACAGTGCTAATTCCCTCTGAGTCTGGTAACTACAGTGCTAATTCCCTCTGAGTCTGGTAACTACAGTGCTAATTCCTTCTGTGTCTGGTAACTACAGTGCTAATTCCCTCTGTGTCTGGTAACTACAGTGCTAATTCCCTCTGAGTCTGGTAACTACAGTGCTAATTCCCTCTGAGTCTGGTAACTACAGTGCTAATTCCCTCTGTGTCTGGTAACTACAGTGCTAATTCCCTCTGTGTCTGGTAACTACAGTGCTAATTCCATCTGAGTCTGGTAACTACAGTGCTAATTCCTTCTGAGTCTGGTAACTACAGTGCTAATTCCCTCTGAGTCTGGTAACTACAGTGCTAATTCCCTCTGAGTCTGGTAACTACAGTGCTAATTCCCTCTGTGTCTGGTAACTACAGTGCTAATTCCCTCTGAGTCTGGTAACTACAGTGCTAATTCCCACTGTGTCTGGTAACTACAGTGCTAATTCCCTCTGTGTCTGGTAACTACAGTGCTAATTCCCTCTGAGTCTGGTAACTACAGTGCTAATTCCCTCTGAGTCTGGTAACTACAGTGCTAATTCCCTCTGAGTCTGGTAACTACAGTGCTAATTCCTTCTGTGTCTGGTAACTACAGTGCTAATTCCCTCTGTGTCTGGTAACTACAGTGCTAATTCCCTCTGAGTCTGGTAACTACAGTGCTAATTCCCTCTGAGTCTGGTAACTACAGTGCTAATTCCCTCTGTGTCTGGTAACTACAGTGCTAATTCCCTCTGTGTCTGGTAACTACAGTGCTAATTCCATCTGAGTCTGGTAACTACAGTGCTAATTCCTTCTGAGTCTGGTAACTACAGTGCTAATTCCTTCTGAGTCTGGTAACTACAGTGCTAATTCCTTCTGTGTCTGGTAACTACAGTGCTAATTCCTTCTGAGTCTGGTAACTACAGTGCTAATTCCCTCTGAGTCTGGTAACTACAGTGCTAATTCCCTCTGAGTCTGGTAACTACAGTGCTAATTCCTTCTGAGTCTGGTAACTACAGTGCTAATTCCCTCTGAGTCTGGTAACTACAGTGCTAATTCCCTCTGAGTCTGGTAACTACAGTGCTAATTCCCTCTGAGTCTGGTAACTACAGTGCTAATTCCCTCTGAGTCTGGTAACTACAGTGCTAATTCCCTCTGAGTCTGGTAACTACAGTGCTAATTCCCTCTGAGTCTGGTAACTACAGTGCTAATTCCCTCTGAGTCTGGTAACTACAGTGCTAATTCCTTCTGAGTCTGGTAACTACAGTGCTAATTCCCTCTGAGTCTGGTAACTACAGTGCTAATTCCTTCTGAGTCTGGTAACTACAGTGCTAATTCCCTCTGTGTCTGGTAACTACAGTGCTAATTCCCTCTGAGTCTGGTAACTACAGTGCTAATTCCTTCTGAGTCTGGTAACTACAGTGCTAATTCCCTCTGAGTCTGGTAACTACAGTGCTAATTCCTTCTGAGTCTGGTAACTACAGTGCTAATTCCATCTGAGTCTGGTAACTACAGTGCTAATTCCCTCTGTGTCTGGTAACTACAGTGCTAATTCCCTCTGAGTCTGGTAACTACAGTGCTAATTCCTTCTGAGTCTGGTAACTACAGTGCTAATTCCATCTGAGTCTGGTAACTACAGTGCTAATTCCCTCTGTGTCTGGTAACTACAGTGCTAATTCCTTCTGAGTCTGGTAACTACAGTGCTAATTCCCTCTGAGTCTGGTAACTACAGTGCTAATTCCTTCTGAGTCTGGTAACTACAGTGCTAATTCCCTCTGAGTCTGGTAACTACAGTGCTAATTCCTTCTGAGTCTGGTAACTACAGTGCTAATTCCCTCTGAGTCTGGTAACTACAGTGCTAATTCATTCTGAGTCTGGTAACTACAGTGCTAATTCCCTCTGTGTCTGGTAACTACAGTGCTAATTCCCTCTGAGTCTGGTAACTACAGTGCTAATTCCTTCTGAGTCTGGTAACTACAGTGCTAATTCCTTCTGAGTCTGGTAACTACAGTGCTAATTCCCTCTGAGTCTGGTAACTACAGTGCTAATTCCCTCTGAGTCTGGTAACTACAGTGCTAATTCCTTCTGAGTCTGGTAACTACAGTGCTAATTCCCTCTGTGTCTGGTAACTACAGTGCTAATTCCCTCTGAGTCTGGTAACTACAGTGCTAATTCCTTCTGAGTCTGGTAACTACAGTGCTAATTCCCTCTGAGTCTGGTAACTACAGTGCTAATTCCTTCTGAGTCTGGTAACTACAGTGCTAATTCCTTCTGAGTCTGGTAACTACAGTGCTAATTCCCTCTGAGTCTGGTAACTACAGTGCTAATTCCCTCTGAGTCTGGTAACTACAGTGCTAATTCCCCCTGAGTCTGGTAACTACAGTGCTAATTCCCTCTGAGTCTGGTAACTACAGTGCTAATTCCTTCTGTGTCTGGTAACTACAGTGCTAATTCCCTCTGAGTCTGGTAACTACAGTGCTAATTCCCTCTGAGTCTGGTAACTACAGTGCTAATTCCCTCTGAGTCTGGTAACTACAGTGCTAATTCCTTCTGAGTCTGGTAACTACAGTGCTAATTCCCTCTGAGTCTGGTAACTACAGTGCTAATTCCCTCTGAGTCTGGTAACTACAGTGCTAATTCCCTCTGTGTCTGGTAACTACAGTGCTAATTCCCTCTGAGTCTGGTAACTACAGTGCTAATTCCTTCTGAGTCTGGTAACTACAGTGCTAATTCCCTCTGAGTCTGGTAACTACAGTGCTAATTCCTTCTGAGTCTGGTAACTACAGTGCTAATTCCTTCTGAGTCTGGTAACTACAGTGCTAATTCCCTCTGAGTCTGGTAACTACAGTGCTAATTCCCTCTGAGTCTGGTAACTACAGTGCTAATTCCCCCTGAGTCTGGTAACTACAGTGCTAATTCCCTCTGAGTCTGGTAACTACAGTGCTAATTCCTTCTGTGTCTGGTGACTCATGCAGCAACTAGTGCTTCCTTTGTGTGTGTGTGTGTGTGTGTGTGTTTGTGTGTGTGTGTGTGTGTGTTTGTGTGTTTGTGTGTGTGTGTGTTTGTGTGTGTGTGTGTGTGTGTGTGTGTGTGTGTGTGTGTGTGTGTGTGTGTGTGTGTGTGTGTGTGTTCGTGTGTGTGCATTATTACTTAGATCTTTGGATGTTTTGAATGGCACATTTCTATGAATTCCATTTGACTGTCTGTGTCTCTTTAGTAATGGGTAATGTCCTAAATGCTCCTTAATGTCTGTCTTCTCTTCAGAGAGGTTTGAGGTTCTTGGTCCAACTGATCCCATTTTGGCTGTGGCTGGTGATGACATCATTCTGCCCTGTTACATCAAACCCAACATCAGTGCTGAGGAGATGACAGTGGACTGGCTGAACCTCGACTTCAAAGACGAGCGTGTCTATCGTTACCAAAACCACAGAATCATACAAGAGGATCAGATTCCCTCCTATAGAGAAAGAACTTCACTGTTTAAAGAGGATCTGTGGAGGGGCAACGCCTCTTTGAAACTGACCAGGGTACAAGGCACTGATGAGGGAACTTACAAATGCTTTATTAAGGCACTGAGCTGGTATGATGATTTCACTATTCAAGTCCGCGTTAAAGGTGAGGTTGATTTTCATGTTAATGTAATAATCTATCTACAGTACAATGACATCACCTCTTTCCTTCATATTACTGGATACAGTATGGGTCTATTTGTTCACAGCCTGTCACCAGTTAACATCCAGTCTATCTGTGTGTCTGTAGCTATAGGATCCAAGCCAGTGGTGTCCATTGAGGGACACAGAGAGGGAGGGATGGGTATGCTGTGTGAATCTGAAGGCTGGCACCCTGAGCCTGAGCTGGTGTGGCTGGACAGTAAAGGAGTCCATCTCTCTGCTGGACCTCCTGAGACACACAGAGACTTCAAGGGATTCTACACAGTCAAACAACATGTCATTGTCCAGGAGACTGACACCAACCACTTTACCTGCAGAGTCCAACAGAGCCGGATCAATGAGAAGAAGGAGACAATGGTTCACGTCCCTAGTGAGTAACACAACATAATATTATTTAGACATGAAACACTGGAGTCATTCATGTTTTAACGTATAGTATATGTTTTAACCAAAGGCTTTGAGACAACAATACAAAAGGATAGTGTTTATTATGATACACTCCACTGCTGTGTGGTAGTATGAGTACCAAACCCTGTTGTTGATGTGTAATGATGTGTGTGGTAGTATTAGTACCACACCCTGTTGTTGATGTGTAATGATGTGTGTGGTAGTATTAGTACCAAACCCTGTTGTTGATGTGTAATGATGTGTGTGGTAGCATTAGTACCACACCCTGATGTTGATGTGTAATGATGTGTGGTAGTATTAGTACCACACCCTGTTGTTGATGTATAATGATGTGTGTGGTGGTATTACTACCAAACCCTGTTGTTGATGTGTAATGATGTGTGTGGTAGTATTAGTACCAAACCCTGTTGTTGATGTGTGGTAGTATTAGTACCAAACCCTGATGTTGATGTGTAATGATGTGTGTGGTAGTATTAGTACCAAACCCTGTTGTTGATGTGTAATGATGTGTGGTAGTATTAGTATCAAACCCTGTTGTTGATGTGTAATGATGTGTGGTAGTATTAGTACCAAACCCTGTTGTTGATGTGTAATGATGTGTGTGGTAGTATTAGTACCAAACCCTGTTGTTGATGTGTAATGATGTGTGGTAGTATTAGTACCAAACCCTGATGTTGATGTGTAATGATGTGTGTGGTAGTATTAGTACCAAACCCTGTTGTTGATGTGTAATGATGTGCGTGGTAGTATTAGTACCAAACCCTGTTGTTGATGTGTAATGATGTGTGTGGTAGTATTAGTACCAAACCCTGTTGTTGATGTGTAATGATGTGTGGTAGTATTAGGACCAAACCCTGATGTTGATGTGTAATGATGTGTGGTAGTATTAGTACCAAACCCTGTTGTTGATGTCTAATGATGTGTGGTAGTATTAGTACCAAACCATATTGTTGATGTGTAATGATGTGTGTGGTAGTATTAGTACCAAACCCTGTTGTTGATGTGTAATGATGTGTGGTAGTATTAGTACCAAACCCTGTTGTTGATGTGTAATGATGTGTGTGGTAGCATTAGTACCAAACCCTGTTGTTGATGTGTAATGATGTGTGGTAGTATTAGTACCAAACCCTGTTGTTTATGTGTGGTAGTATTAGTTCCAAACCCTGTTGTTGATGTGTAATGATGTGTGGTAGTGTTATTACCAAACCCTGTTGTTGATGTGTAATGATGTGTGGTAGTATTAGTACCAAACCCTGTTGTTGATGTCTAATGATGTGTGGTAGTGTTATTACCAAACCCTGTTGTTGATGTGTAATGATGTGTGTGTTAGTATTAGTACCAAACCCTGATGTTGATGTGTAATGATGTGTGTGGTAGTATTAGTACCAAACCCTGTTGTTGATGTGTAATGATGTGTGTGGTAGTATTAGTACCAAACGCTGTTGTTGATGTGTAATGATGTGTGTGGTAGTATTAGTACCAAACCCTGTTGTTGATGTGTAATGATGTGTGGTAGTATTAGTACCAAACCCTGTTGTTGATGTCTAATGATGTGTGGTAGTATTAGTACCAAACCCTGTTGTTGATGTGTAATGATGTGTGGTAGTATTAGTACCAACCCCTGTTGTTGATGTGTAATGATGTGTGGTAGTATTAGTACCAAACCCTGTTGTTGATGTGTAATGATGTGTGGTAATGTTAGTACCAAACCCTGTTGTTGATGTGTAATGATGTGTGGTAGTATTAGTACCAAACCCTGTTGTTGATGTCTAATGATGTGTGGTAGTATTAGTACCAAACCCTGTTGTTGATGTGTAATGATGTGTGGTAGTATTAGTACCAAACCCTGTTGTTGATGTGTAATGATGTGTGTGGTAGTATTAGTACCACACCCTGTTGTTGATGTCTAATGATGCGTGGTAGTATTAGTACCAAACCCTGTTGTTTATGTGTAATGATGTGTGGTAGTATTAGTACCAAACCCTGTTGTTGAT
Organism: Coregonus lavaretus; assembly: GCF_964263955.1. Taxonomy (NCBI): domain Eukaryota; kingdom Metazoa; phylum Chordata; class Actinopteri; order Salmoniformes; family Salmonidae; genus Coregonus; species Coregonus lavaretus. Next base: position 56,956 of record NW_028159357.1, on the reverse strand, counting down.
TTATAATGATGTGTGGTATTATTAGTACCAAACCCTGTTGTTGATGTCTAATGATGTGTGTGGTAGCATTAGTACCACACCCTGTTGTTGATGTCTAATGATACGTGGTAGTATTAGTACCAAACCCTGTTGTTTATGTGTAATGATGTGTGGTAGTATTAGTACCAAACCTTGTTGTTGATTTATAATGATGTGTGGTAGTATTAGTACCAAACCCTGTTGTTGATGTGTAATGATGTGTGTGGTAGTATTAGTACCACACCCTGTTGTTGATGTCTAATGATGCGTGGTAGTATTAGTACCAAACCCTGTTGTTTATGTGTAATGATGTGTGGTAGTATTAGTACCAAACCCTGTTGTTGATTTATAATGATGTGTGGTAGTATTAGTACCAAACCCTGTTGTTGATGTCTAATGATGTGTGTAGTAGCATTAGTACCAAACCCTGTTGTTGATGTGTAATGATGTGTGTGGTGGTATTAGTACCAAACCCTGTTGTTGATGTGTAATGATGTGTGGTAGTATTAGTACCAAACCCTGTTGTTGATTTATAATGATGTGTGGTAGTATTAGTTCCAAACCCTGTTGTTGATGTGTAATGATGTGTGTAGTAGTATTAGTACCAAACCCTGTTGTTGATGTGTAATGATGTGTGTGGTAGTATTAGTACCAAACCCTGTTGTTGATGTGTAATGATGTGTGGTAGTATTAGTACCAAACCCTGTTGTTGATGTGTAATGATGTGTGTGGTAGCATTAGGACCAAACCCTGTTGTTGATGTGTAATGATGTGTGGTAGTATTAGTACCAAACCCTGTTGTTGATTTATAATGATGTGTGGTAGTATTAGTACCAAACCCTGTTGTTTATGTGTAATGATGTGTGGTAGTATTAGTACCAAACCCTGTTGTTGATGTGTAATGATGTGTGGTAGTATTAGTACCAAACCCTGTTGTTGATGTGTAATGATGTGTGGTAGTATTAGTACCAAACCCTGTTGTTGATGTGTAATGATGTTTGGTAGTATTAGTACCAAACCCTGTTGTTGATGTGTAATGATGTGTGGTAGTATTAGTACCAAACCCTGTTGTTGATGTGTAATGATGTGTGGTAGTATTAGTACCAAACCCTGTTGTTGTGTTTCAGATGAGCTGTTTCATCACACTAGTCCATGGATAAAGTCCTTCATTGTGTTATGCTGTCTGGGAGCCATCACTGTGATTGGGTTAGCTCTGGCTATCTACTGGATATACAAGAAAAAAGGTAATGGAGAGATTATATGAATGTTTCATTGTTAGAAATAAATGTTTCCAATGTTTTTTTCAACCTCAACACATTCACAGTGGTTCTATTCTATGGACACAGGATAATGTACTAAACCTGCAGGTGATTAACATGTTGACACTGATGACTGACTTTAATCTGCAGGTGTGATTATAGATCAACTCAAACTGCAGCGGGGTAAGTAGTGGTTTTAGTGTCCCAGTCCTTAACCCAGATTACACACACGAACGTAAAGATTCACCTTATAATTGCCATGTTTATTGAATGAAATTAAGAGGTGGTGGTGATAGGGTAGGAGATCTTTATTGGAGAAGTTGTCTCACAGAGGTACGCTGGACTCATTTATACGCATGGAACTCAATTAGGATTTGTGACATTAGAGAAGTGATATGAGACAAGGAGTCCCAGAGAGAGACTACATCTTCTAGTGTTCATGTTTATGATGTTCTCACTGTCTTCCATGTGGTGTCCATACAAACTTGACTCTTGAAGTGGTGTCCATACAAACTTGAAGTGTCCATATGCCTTATTAGTGCTAGTGTCTTGAGACCAAAGGTGACTCGTTTCAGGAAACTAGCCGTATGTCGCGGGTCACTACTTCACAGGAGAGCCATTTGAACATAAACTTTTATTTTGTATCAAAATGCGTTTTTTGGCAGAAATGCCTTCTCGAACATGTGAACTTTCATGTGCCTTAATAACAAACTTGTATGCCATCTGTAAATACGAATACAACATTTAAATTACGAGCCTAGTTTTTTTAAGCCGCAGATAATGAGTGGGCTGGACATGCCGAGAGAGGAGTTCGGATTGGTCTGCCATATAGAAGGTTTCTGTCTATTTGAGCTGGTCAGTATGTGTAGGTATTCCTGTCTAACGCGGCTTTAAAAACATTTTATTGTGTAGTGGAGCTGCATAAGTGTTGCTCTCCACTTTCTGGAGGATCGAGTTTTAAAATCAGTGGAATTAGAGTATGATAACTAAAGAGATGGAGAAAACCCCTGTCTCCGGATTACATCTTCAAACTAAGGGTAACCATGGCATCCGTAACAGGGAGACACGTCCATCATGCATGATGATGTATACGGGTAAGATAGTTTACATTTACATTTTTAGTCATTTAGCAGACGCTCTTATCTAGAGCGACTTACAGTTAGTGAATACATATTTTTTTATACTGGCCCCCCGTGGGAATCGAACCCACAACCCTGGCGTTGCAAACACCATGCTCTATCAACTGAGCTACATCCCTGCCGGCCATTCCCTCCCCTACCCTGGACAACGCTGGGCCAATTGTGCGCCGCCCATGAGTCTCCCGGTCGCGGCCGGCTGCGACAGAGCCTGGATTCGAACCAGGATCTCTAGTGGCACAGTTAGCACTGCGATGCAGTGCCTTAGACCACTGCGCCACTCAGGAGTACATAGTCTAGCTAGCTACAGTTTCTAATTTTGACAGAACGTGGTTTCAAGTTAATGTGTACTGTTAGCTAACTAGCTAATGTTAGCTGGCTGGCTCGCTAGCTAACATTACGTGTATGATGTTATTATTCGTATCTCAGAGCCGTTCGCTTGGCTAGTTAGAGCCTAATGTTAGCTAGCTAACATTGAACCTGGTTGGTTAGCTACCACTACCAGCAGATTCATGCAAGGGTAGTAACGTCATGAGTTGGCACTACGGTTCATTGTTTAACTAGCTAACGTTAGCTGGCTGGCTCTCTAGCTAACTTTACGTGTATGATGTCATTATTCGTATCTCAGAGCCATTTACTTTGCTAGTTAGAGCCTAATGTTAGCTAGCTAACATTGAACCTGGTTGGTTAGCTACCAGCAGATTCATGCAGGTTAGTAACAACATGAGTTGGCACTATGGTTCATTGTTTAAATAGCTAACGTTAGCTGGCTGGCTCGCTAGCTAACGTTACATGACGTGGATGATCTTACACGTTGTTTACCTAGCTAGGTTCATTCTTTACCTAGCTAGCTAGCTACATGTCTTAACAAAAGACTCCACTATGCAAGTAACCATTTCGGGTGCGTTCGTAAATTCAGTCTGAGTATGCCAGAGCGCAGAAATACTGATTAATTTACGAATGCACAACACCCGTTTTGTTTGGTTGTCAGCTGAACCAAATATCAACATTTGAAGGAGCTGTATCTTCTGCTTGGATAGTTCCATCTGTACCACTGACTTATTCTGGCTTTAATTCCAGTTTGTTGTTGGATTCACCGTCTCCATCTCAACCAGAAATCTAAGTTAAAGTGTATTTCATGTTTGATTTGATTTAATCCTATTCTATACCTTAGATTTCTGGTTGAGATGGAGACATGAATCCAACATATTATTAATTTGTATACAAACTGGAATTACGGCCAGACTAAATCAGTGGCACAGATGGAACTATCCAAGCAGGAGATAATTCTCCTTCAAATGTTGCCAACCAAACACAATTCAATATCACTTTTGAAATACAATAAATAGCCTATTAACTTGTTAACAAATTAGATGTTGGATTCATGTCTCCAACTCGCCCAAAAATAAAAGTTAAAGAATGGGATTAAGCCAGTGGCTCAAATGGAACTATCCAAGCAGTAGATACATCTCCTCTAAATGTTGATACATTTCTTCTTATGTAATCATATAAAGCGTGCATGTTGAAGATAACATGTATAGGTCATTGCAGGTCTGTGGAGATCTTCACAATTGCTGTTATAATCTGTCAGAACCTCGAACGGCATTGATCACTTGCACCATGTAGTTTTAATGTAATCTCAACTGCAATCCAGGTCATTTGGTTCTGCTATTAGATGAAGCACAGGGATATTCACATTAATCTGTTGTATAAAATAAACAACATATCTGACATTGTATTCCCATTTGAACTTTGCTGTGCTTTAAATTTGTTGAAACCGCAGTGATAGACATTTGGGTGACAACAAAACCAAAGATCCAACATTGTTTTTCCACTGGAATTTGGTTGTGCTTTTATATGGTTGAAACACATTGGAAATTCAACTAACTTTTGGCTGTCTTTTTGAGTGGGTGAATATAGGTTGTAAACGCATTGATTAACGTCTCAACAAAATATTACCCAATGATCTACGCTGAAATGACGTAGTGTGCCCAGTAGGTCGTTTCTTATACACCTGGATCACTGATGGACCAGTCACATTTATTTAATTAACTTAAGAGGTGGTAGGGTGGAAGATCTTTATTGGAGAAGTTGTCTCACAGAGGAACACTGGATATTATCTTCTATATATGTAACTTCTAGTGAACACACATTAATGTTGATGTTCTAGAACAGGATGTGTTGAGGCTGTAGAGGCCCACTAGACTAGAGAGAGGTAGTCTCTGATACACCTGGATCACTGATGGACCAGTCACATTAATGTTGATGTTCTAGAACAGGATGTGTTGAGGCTGTAGAGGCCCAATAGACTAGAGAGAGGTAGTCTCTGATACACCTGGATCACTGATGGACCAGTCACATTAATGTTGATGTTCTAGGTAGTCTCTGATACCAGTCACATTTATTGAATGAAATTAAGAGGTGGTGATAGTGTGGGAGATCTTTATTGGAGAAAGGATGTCTCACCTACAGAGGTACGCTAGACTCATTTAGGTGTGTGGAACTCAATTTAGATTTGTCCCATAGTGTGACATTAGAGAAGTGATATGAGACAAGGAGTCCCAGAGAGAGACTACATCTTCTAGTGTTCATGTTAATGATGTTCTCACTGTCTTCCATCTACTCTACATGTTTACAGATGACCTCAGGACGGAGAAGGGTAAGTAGTGTCTTCAGATCATCACTTTGCTAGATTTACGTAAATAATTTCATGTTTATTTTTTGTTGTTGAGCACAAAAGGGCAATCGGTAGTTGCTACATTCATTTTTTGACTTATAAAGGAATAAATGTACCCATTGATTCTTGAAGAATATAACTTATAAATGATTAAAGAGCTTAGTTTAACTGTTGTACCCCATCAGAACCCAACATATAACCTTGTTTTATCTCAATGTTTGTAAACAAAGTAAATGTAAGCAAACACCATATAGCCTCAACACATATTTAAAACTATAATTTTGATACAGTATCATGGATGATCATCCATAGCTCTGTCTACGAATTTGAGAGTGATATTATTTCTCCAGCCCCTCCCTCAGCTTTTTACCAAAACAACAGTGGCGGGAATCACGCTTTGTCAATGTTTCAACTTCTGATTGGTGCTAGGTGCTCCTTCTGATGTTAGAACTGTGGTATGAGACAAGGGCCGGGATTCAATTCAAGGCACATTTGTAACGCAGCATACTATAACATACTTTTAAAGGTATTTTACGCTTGAGTCGACATGTGCAGTGTTTACCATGAATGCGATCTCCCTGAATGCCAGTGGAAAATGTATTTAAAACATGCATTGTCAGTTGTGAAGTGCCCTGCGGTTTAGCGCACATTGGATTGAATCCCGACCAAGGAGTCACAGAGAGAGACTACATCTTCTAGTGTTCATGTTAATGATGTTCTCACTGTCTTCCATCTAGTCTACATGTTTACAGATGACTTCAGGACGGAGAGGGGTAAGTAAATTACTATCCTCAATTCATCAATTTATAAACGTTATGTAAACCAATGTCTCTTATATAGATGTAACTTCTAGTGAAGTAGAAAACACATAGTTGTTCACATTAAAGTTCCCTGACTTTTGTCTAATGTTGGGAACATTGATATGAGACAAGGAGTGCCAGAGAGAGACTACATTTGGTTCTGCTATCAGATGAAGCACAGGGATATTCACATTAATGTGTTGTACAAATAAACAACATATCTGACATTGTATTCCCATTTGAACTTTGCTGTGCTTTATATTAGTTGAAAGTGCAGTGATAGACATTTGGGTGACAACAAAACCAAAAATCAAACTTTTTTTCAGCTGGAAATTTGTTGTGCTTTTAGATGGTTGAAAGCATAGTGATAACACATAATTGAATTAACTAACTTTTGGCTGTCTTTTTGAGTGGGTTAATATACTGTAGGTTGTAATCTCAATGATCAACCAAATATTACCCAATTATCCACGTTGAAAAGACGTAGTGTGCCCAGTGGTTAGTTTCTGATACACCTGGATCACTGATGGACCAGTCACATTAATGTTGATGTTCTAGGTAGTCTCTGACTCTCAAAATATTACCCAATGATCTACGCTGAAATGATGTAGTGTGCCCAGTAGGTAGTTTTCTGGATCACTGATGGACCAGTCACATTTATTTAATTAAATTAAGAAGTGGTGGTATGGTGGAATATCTTCATTGGTGAAGTTGTCTCTCAGAGGTACGCTGGACTCATTTAGGGTTAGAGGTGGTGGTAGGGAGGAACATCGTTATTGGACCAGTCTCACCTCAGTGGGAAGCTAGTTAAGTACTGTCTTCAGATCATCACTCTGCTAACATTATGTAAACAAATGACTCTTCCATGTAACTTCTAGAGAAGTAGAAAACACAACATGTTGTTCACATTAATGTTCCTCACATTTATTGAATGAAATTAAGAGGTGGTGATAGTGTGGGAGATCTTTATTGGAGAAAGGATGTCTCACCTACAGAGGTACGCTAGACTCATTTAGGTGTGTGGAACTCAATTTAGATTTGTCCCATAGTGTGACATTAGAGAAGTGATATGAAACAAGGAGTCCCAGAGAAATAAATGTTAATGATGTTCTCACTGTCTTCCATCTACTCTACATGTTTACAGATTACCTCAGGACGGAGAATGGTAAGTAGTGTCTTCAGATCATCACTTTGGTAACATTATTAGAAACACAAAAGTTACAATATGTCTGATTTCAAATCAAATCAAATTATATTATATTTGTGACATACATGTGTTTAGCAGATGTTATTGTGGGTGTAGTGAAATGCTTGTGCTTCTAGCTCTGACAGTGCAGTATTATCTAACAAGTAATATCTAACAATTTCCAATACACACAAATCTAAGTAATCTTAATTTAAGAATATATATATATATATATATATGGACAAGCAATGACAGAGCGGCATGGACTAAGATACAGTAGAATACATATGAGATATGAGATGAGTAGTGCAAGATAGGTAAACATTATTAAAGTGACTAGTGTTCCATTTCTTTAAGTGGCCAGGGATTTCAATAGGCAGCAGCAGCCTCTAATGTGCTAGTGATGGCTATTTAACAGTCTGATGGCCTTGAGATAGAAGCTGTTTTTCATTCTCTCGGTCCCAGCTTTGATGCACCTGTACTGACCTCGACTTCTGGCGGATAGCGGGGTGAATAGGAAGTGGCTCGGGTGATTGATGTCCTTGATGATATTTTTGGCCTTCCTGTGACATCGGGTGCTGTAGGTGTCCTGGAGGGCGGGTAGTTTGCCCCCGGTAATGCGTTCGGCAGACCGCATCACCCTCTAGAGAGCCCTGCGGTTGCGGGCGGTGCAGTTGCCGTACCAGGCGGTGATACAGCCCGACAGGATGCTCTCAATTGTGCATCTGGAAAAGTTTGTGAGGGTTTTAGGTGCCAAGCCAAATTTCTTCAGCCTCCTGAGATTGAAGAGGCTCTGTTGCGCCTTCTTTACCACACTGTCTGCGTGGGTGGACCATTTCAGTTTGTCAGTGATGTGTACGCCAAGGAACTTGAAGCTTTCCACCTTCTCCACTGTGGTCCCGTCGGTGTGGATAGGGGGGTGCACCCTCTGCTGTTTCCTGAAGTCCACAATCATCTCCTTTGTTTTGTTGACGTTGAGTGAGAGTTTTTTTTCCTGGCACCACACTCCCAGAGCCCTCACCTCCTCCCTGTAGGCTCTCGTCATTGTTGGTAATCAAGCCTACTACTGTTGTAGTTCAGTTACCTTTGCTTTCTTGGGTACAGGAACAATGGTGGCCATCTTGAAGCATGTGGGAACAGCAGACTGGGAATGGGAGATTGAAAATGTCCATAAACACACCAGCCAGCTGGTCTGCGCATGCTCTGAGGATGCGGTTAGGAATGCCGTCTGGGCCGGCAGCCTTGCGGGGGTTAACATGCTTAAATGTCTTAATCACGTCGGCCACGGAGAAGGAGAGGCCACAGTCCTTGGTAGTGGGCCTCGTCAGTGGCACTGTGTTATCCTCAAAGCGGGCGAAGAAGGTGTTTAGCTTGTCTGGAAGCGAGATGTCGGTGTCGGCGACGTGGCTGGTTTTCCTTTTGTAGTCCGTGATTGTCTGTAGACCCTGCCACATACGTCTCGTGTCTGAGCCGTTGAATTGTGACTCTACTTTGTCTCTATACTGATGTTTTGCCAGTTTAATTGCCTTGTGGAGTGAGTAGCTACACTGTTTGTATTCTGCCATATTCCCAGTCACCTTGCCATGGTTGAATGCGGTGGTTCGCGCTTTCAGATTTGCGCGAATGCTGCCATCTGTCCACGGTTTCTGGTTAGGATAGGTTTTAATAGTCACAGTGGGCACAACATGACCTATACACTTCCTGATAAACTCAGTCACCGTTTCAGTGTATTCGTCTAAATTATTTTAGGAAGCTACCCGGAATATATCCCAGTCCGCGTGATCAAAACAATCTTGAAGCGTTGATTCCGATTGGTCAGACCAGCGTTGAATAGTCCTTAGCACAGGTATTTCTGTTTGAGTTTCTATAGGAAGGGAGGAGCAAAATGGAGTCGTGGTCAGATTTGCCGAAAGGAGGGCGGGCCTTATAACCATCCCGTAAGTTCGAATAGCAATGGTACAACAGTCGATATTTTACTAGACGCTCTTATCCAGAGCGACTTACAGGTAGTGAGAGCATACATTATTTTTTTTTCATACCCCCCGTGGGAATCGAACCCACAACCCTGGCCATTCCCTCCCCTACCCTGGGCCAATTGTGCGCCGCCCCATGGGTCTCCCGGTCGCGGCCGCCTACGACAGAGCCTGGATTCGAACCAGGATCAGAATCAGGATCGCCACTCGGGAGACTACAATATGTTGATAGAACTTTGGCAGCCTAGTCCTCAAATTTGCTTTGTTAAAATCCCCGGCTACAATAAATGCAGCCTCAGGATATGTTGTTTCCAGTTTGCATAAAGTCCAGTGAAGTTCTTTGAGGGCCGTCGTGGTATCGGCTTGAGGGGGGATATACACGGACGTGACTATAACCAAAGAAAAGTATCTCGTGAGATAATACGGTCGGCATTTGATTGTGAGATATTCTAGGTTGGGTGAACAAAAGGACTCGAGTTCCTGTATGTTACTACAATTACACCATGAGTCGTTAATCATGAAACACACACCTCCGCCCTTCTGCTTCCCAGAGAGATATTTATTCCTGTCTGCGCGATGAACTGAGAACCCCTCTGGCTGGACCGATTTCGACAGAATATCCCAAGAGAGCAATGTTTCTGTGAAATAAAGTATGTTACAGGCCTTGATTTCTCTCTGGAAAAGAAATCCTTGCCCGGAGTTCGTCGACCTTGTTAACTAAAGACTGAACATTAGCGAGTAGTATGCTTGGAAGCGGTGGGGGATGTGCGCGCCTCCTAAGTCGAACCAGCAGGCCACTCGGAGTGCCTCTCCTCCGCCGGAGATGTTTTGGTTCAGATGCTGGAATCAGTTCAGTTGCCCTGGGGAGAGCAAACAAAGGATCTGCTTCGGGAAAGTCGTATTCCTGGTCATAATGCTGGTGAGTTACCGCCGCTCTGATATCCAGCATGTTGAAGATAGCATGCATAGGTCATTGCAGGTCTGTGGAGATCTTCACAATTGCTGTTATAATCTGTCAGAACCTCGAACGGCATTGATCACTTGCACCATATAGTTTTAATGTAATCTCAACTGCAATCCAGGTCATTTGGTTCTGCTATTAGATGAAGAACAGGGATATTCACATTAATCTGTTGTATAAAATAAACAACATATCTGACATTGTATTCCCATTTGAACTTTGCTGTTCTTTAAATTTGTTGAAACCGCAGTGATAGACAAAATCCAACATTGTTTTTCCACTGGAATTTGGTTGTGCATTTAGATGGTTGAAAGCATAGTGATAACACATTGGAAATTCAACTAACTTTTGGCTGTCTTTTTGAGTGGGTGAATATAGGTTGTAAACGCATTGATTAACGTCTCAACAAAATATTACCCAATGATCTACGCTGAAATGATGTAGTGTGCCCAGTAGGTAGTTTCTGGATCACTGATGGACCAGTCACATTTATTCAATTAAATTAAGTGGTGGTATGGTGGAATATCTTCATTGGAGAAGTTGTCTCTCAGAGGTACGCTGGACTCATTTATGTGCGTGGTAAAGGTTTGGGGAAAGGGCTGAGCAAGACCCAAGGAATGAAACAATAATGTCAAAAACCCCTAAACTGATCTTGCCTGCCTCAAGAACAGCTAAGCTACTGCTAACAATACAAAAATACAGTGGGTGGTCCGCTCAGGTCTAACTAGTGTTTTAAGACAATGTTCTTTCTACGGGTAATGTATGCCCAAGGGCAACTTGCTAAATCCCCCCTTTCCCAGGAACACACAACATAGTTACCATATAGAGTAACCAGCATATGAGTGAGTACACAAAAAACAGGACACCACAGTATCCATACTCACAAACGAAAAGAGTCTCTGTCAGCAAACACAACTGACTGGCTTTTCAAACAATGGGATGTGTGATGTGAGTGAAAAACCAGATACAGGTGGTGCAATGCAGAGGAATGTCCACTGATTGGTCCACCTCAGCAATCAGCAGACAAACGGATGTCGGACAGGTGGGACACCCCAACGACCACCAATCAGGAACACAAAGGACACCTGTGATTAGGGCAGAAGGAGAGGAAAAACACATACAGGATACCTGTATCCGTAACACTCCCACCCTTAAAAGAGCAAACCACAATGGTTTGCGACACTGACAAGGATTTTAACACTTGTTTGAAAAGGTTAGAAAGGAAATTCGTACACTGATCAGTTTGTACCACCTTAGGTAACCCAAAAGTTGAGAAGAATTTGATCAAAGCTTTACTCACCACCGGAGCAGTAATCCTTCACAGAGGAATGGCCTCTGAGTACCTGGTGGCCACACACATAATCGTCAACAGAAACTGGTTACCAGATTTTGTCTTTGGTAATGGTCCAACACAATCAACCATCACATGTTCGAATGGTTCACCTATGGCAGGTATGGGACAAAGAGGCGCGGGAGGAATAACCTGGTTCGGTTTCCAAGTTACTTGACAGGTGTGGCATGTCCGACAGAACTGAGCCACATCTGGTTTTAAACCAGGCCAAAAGAAATGTCGCAACACCCAATCATAAGTCTAGGTGACTCCCAGATGTCCGGACCGCTGGTGATCATGAGCGAGGGATAAAACATTTTGTCAGAAGGCTGTAGGAATCACTATTTGGTAAACAGCATTCCAATCTCCGCCAGCGTCAACATGGGATGTCCATTTACGCATGAGGAGATTACCATCAATGAAGTATGCCATGTTTTTCTTCTTTAGCTCCTCCACTGAGACAACACTAGAAAAACATTTAGCCAGGCTAATGTCAACCTTCTGGTTAGCGATCAGCTGCTCACAAGTGACTGGTAACTGTATTGCCTCAGCAACAAGTTCCACATACTTCTTCCTTTCCCTGGGCTGTTGGTCAGACTGCACCAGCTTACCAGAGGTAGCACCCAAGCTATCCTCTGGGTCACACTCTCTGAATAGAATCGTGTTCGACAAATCTATCACGTCACCCACTTGTCGTGCTTGAGCACGTGTGACAGCACAAGCGGGGAACACATCTGGATAACCCTGTGCCAGCTCCTCGGAGAGAGACTGGTCACTTTTATCCAATACCTCCAAAACGGGTATCACCTTTCCTCCGGCAATATCGTTGCCCATTGTAAATTTCACACCTTTTACTGGCAACATAGGACGTACTCCAACTCTGAACAATCCACTGACTAACTCAGAGTGTATGTTCACAAAGTGCAATGGCACTGGGACGAATCCCATTTCAATTCCTTGTACTAACACATTGGAACCACAATATGTATTATTGGACAAGGGCAACACATCAGATAGTATGAACGACTGCGCCGCACCAGTATCTCTGAGGATTCTAACCGGACGTTGAGACGCTTCGTCATCTGATATGGAAACAAACCCCTAAAAAATGAACGGTTCATAACTGTGATCTGGGACTGGGACTTTCAAACCACATTCACTATGAGGCATCTGTTTTGATTCCGGCCTTAAAACCGTACGAATCAGCCCAACACCCGTTGGCGGCCTGGCGTGCTGAGGCATCCCCTGTTTGCGTTTTAGCAGAAAGCAATCATTAACCATATGTCCCACCTTATGACAATAGAAACAGTGACGCACATCTTTCGGGCGTGCTGGATGTACTGCTGGTCGACTAGGGCTAAGAGTTAGCAATCCGCGGCCCTGCTCTCCGTACGAGCCGAAAACACGCTCTTATGCGTCAACACAAACTCGTCTGCCAATACAGACGCTTCCGACAGTGAGGATACTTTCTGTTCGTTCAGATAAACTACAATGCGTTCGGGTAAGCAATTTTTTAACTCTTCTAACAAGATTAACTCCAATAGAGTTAAAATCAGTTACCTTACTAGCAGTGTGCTATTTGTCAAACAGATTTCCCTTGTCTCTAGCAAACTCCACATAAGTCTGTGTAGAATACTTTTTATGAGACCTAAATCTCTGTCGATATGCCTCAGGAACCAGCTCATAGGCACGAAGAACAGTAGCTTTGACCACGTCATAATTCAAGCAGTCTTCAAGAGGTAGCGCTGACAGAACCTCTTGGGCTTTACCTGTTAATTTACACTGAAGTAATAGGCACCATACCTCTTCGGGACATTTCGATGCTACTGCTATACGCTCAAAAACACTGAAATAGGAATCAACCTCTGACTCCCTAAACACAGGTACCAAGGTGATCTGTCTACTAATATCAAAAGTAGCAGACGACACAGCTGGTGAGGACGGCTCACTAGCAGGTATTTTATGAGCAGAGACTAACCTCGCTGTTTCTGCCTCCAGTTCCATTTTACGCATCTCCAGTTCCTGATCAAGTCTACGCATCTCTAGTTCCATCTTACGCGTCTCCAGCTTTTCTCGCCTGATTTGTGCCCTCTCTTCCGCCTCCATTTGGAGCCATGTCGAGCGGACATCCATCCTGGCATCACTGTCGGACAGTGGGGAGAGTGGGTCAAAACGGGACAATGTGGCTGGAGCCTTAGCCTCGTCCTCAGACACCGACAGGCTTACAGGAGCAGCAGCCACATCCCCTACAGGAGCAGCAGGCTCAGGCGGCGGTAACTCAAGCACGCGCTCGTTCAATAATACTCTAACACCACTTTCCTAATTTCTGCTTTCACTAAAACCCTTGGTATGGGTACAGAAAAGTGGTCAGCCAAAGCCTGTAGATCCACTCTACAGCAATTATCAAAAACCTCCCACGTAGCGTTTTCCAAAAAGGCATCCAACTCAAAAGTAGCCATTTTAAGCTAGCAACACGAGCCGACGAATACTAAACACAAAACCAGTTAGTCACAGCTGCCAAGTTCAACACTGAACCAGACACTAAACCAATTTGCATGAGTGGCATGGGTATCATTGAGATAGATCCCGGACGAGCCCCCACGTTATGTTACGAACCCTGTGGCTTTAAAAGTCTAGGATGGGTGGAAAAGAGACCCGTAACATAACTCATGCAAATTAGAATAGTGACACAGAAAAACAGTGAGGACAAAAATAACACCGACAACCATAAGCTACCGTCAAACACAAAATGTTTATTATGAACACACGGTAAAGGTTTGGGGAAAGGGCTGAGCAGGACCCAAGGAATGAAACAATAATGTCAACAAACCCTAAACTGATCTTGCCTGCCTCAAGAACATCTAAGCTACTGCTAACCATACAAAAATACAGTGGGTGGTCCACTCAGGTCTAACTAGTGTTTTTAGACAATGTTCTTTCTACGGGTAATGTATGCCCAAGGGCAACTTGCTAAATCCCCCTTTTCCCAGGAACACACAACATAGTTACCATATAGAGTAACCAGCATATGAGTGAGTACACAAAAAACAGGACACCACAGTATCCATACTCACAAACGAAAAGCATCTCTGTCAGCAAACACAACTGACTGGCTTTTAAAACAATGGGATGTGTGATGTGAGTGAAAAACCAGAAACAGGTGGTGCAATGCAGAGGAATGTCCACTGATTGGTCCACCTCAGCAATCAGATGTCTGACAGGTGGGACACCCCAACGACCACCAATCAGGAACACAAAGGACACCTGTGATTAGGGCAGAAGGAGAGGAAAAACACAAAAACACATACAGGATACCTGTATCCGTAACAACCTGGATCACTGATGGACCAGTCACATTGATGTTGATGTTCTAGAACAGGATGTGTTGAGTCTGTAGAGAACCACTAGACTAGAGAGAGGTAGTCTCTGATACACCTGGATCACTGATGAACCAGTCACATTTATTTAATTAAATTAAGAAGTGGTGGTATGGTAGAATATCTTCATTGGTGAAGTTGTCTCTCAGAGGTACGCTGGACTCATTTAGGTGCGTGGAGCTCAATTAGGATTTTTGACATTAGAGAAGTGATATGAAACAAGGAGTCCCAGAGAAAGAAATGTTAATGATGTTCTCACTGTCTTCCATCTACTCTACATATTCACAGGTCGCCTCACTGAGCAGCGAGGTAAGTACTGTCTTCAGATCATCACTCTGCTAACATTATGTAAACCAATGACTCTTCCATGTAACTTCTAGAGAAGTAGAAAACACAGCATGTTGTTCACATTAATGTTCCCTGACTTCTATCTTAATATCTATGTCTCACTAGTCTACTGGGTATGTAGTGTCCTTCATCTCCCAGTGTCTTCAGACCATAGAATGATGTTCTAGAACAGGATGTGTTGAGACTGTAGAGGACCACTAGACTAGAGAGAGGTAGTCTCTGATACCAGTCACATTTATTGAATGAAATTAAGAGGTGGTGATAGTGTGGGAGATCTTTATTGGAGAAAGGATGTCTCACCTACAGAGGTACGCTAGACTCATTTAGGTGTGTGGAACTCAATTTAGATTTGTCCCATAGTGTGACATTAGAGAAGTGATATGGGACAAGGAGTCCCAGAGAGAGACTACATCTTCTAGTGTTCATGTTAATGATGTTCTCACTGTCTTCCATCTACTCTACATGTTTACAGATAACCTCAAGAAGGAGAATGGTAAGTAGTGTCTTCAGATCATCACTTTGCTAGATTTACGTAAATCATTTCATGTTTATTTTTTGTTGTTGAGCACAAAAGGGCAATCGGTAGTTGCTACATTCATTTTTTGACTTATAAAGGAATAAATGTACCCATTGATTCTTGAAGAATATAACTTATAAATGATTAAAGAGCTTAGTTTAACTGTTGTACCCCATCAGAACCCAACATATAACCTTGTTTTATCTCAATGTTTGTAAACAAAGTAAATGTAAGCAAACACCATATAGCCTCAACACATATTTAAAACTATAATTCTGATACAGCATCATGGATGATCATCCATAGCTCTGTCTACGAATTTGAGAGTGATATTATTTCTCCAGCCCCTCCCTCAGCTTTTTACCAAAACAACAGTGGCGGGAATCACGCTTTGTCAATGTTTCAACTTCTGATTGGTGCTAGGTGCTCCTTCTGATGTTAGAACTGTGGTATGAGACAAGGGCCGGGATTCAATTCAAGGCACATTTGTAACGCAGCATACTATAACATACTTTTAAAGGTATTTTACGCTTGGGTCGACATGTGCAGTGTTTACCATGAATGCGATCTCCCTGAATGCCAGTGGAAAATGTCTTTAAAACATGCATTGTCAGTTGTGAAGTGCCCTGCGGTATAGCGCACATTGGATTGAATCCCGACCAAGGAGTCCCAGAGAGAGACTACATCTTCTAGTGTTCATGTTAATGATGTTCTCACTGTCTTCCATCTACTCTACATGTTTACAGTTGACCTCAGGAAGGAGAATGGTAAGTAGTGTCTTCAGATCATCACTTTGCTAGATTTACGTAAATAATTTCATGTTTATTTTTTGTTGTTGAGCACAAAAGGGCAATCGGTAGTTGCTACATTCATTTTTTGACTTATAAAGGAATAAATGTACCCATTGATTCTTGAAGAATATAACTTATAAATGATTAAAGAGCTTAGTTTAACTGTTGTACCCCATCAGAACCCAACATATAACCTTGTTTTATCTCAATGTTTGTAAACAAAGTAAATGTAAGCAAACACCATATAGCCTCAACACATATTTAAAACTATAATTTTCATGATGATCATCCATAGCTCTGTCTACGAACACTGTCTTCCATGTGGTGTCCATACAAACTTGACTCTTGAAGTGGTGTCCATACAAACTTGAAGTGTCCATATGCCTTATTAGTGCTAGTATCTTGAGACCATAGGTGACTCGTTTCAGGAAACTAGCCGTATGTCGCGGGTCACTTCACAGGAGAGCCATTTGAACATAAACTTTTATTTTGTATCAAAATGCGTTTTTTGGCAGAAATGCCTTCTCGAACATGTGAACTTTCATGTGCCTTAATAACAAACTTGTATGCCATCTGTAAATACGAATACAACATTTAAATTACGAGCCTAGTTGGTTAAGCCACAGATAATGAGTGGGCTGGACATGCTGAGAGAGGAGTCCAGGGTACAGACCCAGGGCCTCAAGCTTAATGATGAGCTTGGAGGGTACTATGGTGTTGAATGCTGAGCTATAGTCAATGAATAGCATTCTTACATAGGTATTCCTCTTGTCCAGATGGGATAGGGCAGTGTGCAATGTGATGGCGATTGCATTGTCTGTGGAGCTATTGGGGCGGTAAGCAAATTGAAGTGGGTCTAGGGTGACAGGTAAGGTAGAGGTGATACGATCCTTGACTAGTCTCTCAAAGCACTTCATGATGACAGAGGTGAGTGCTACAGGGCGATAGTCATTTAGTTCAGTTACCTTTGCTTTCTTGGGTACAGGAACAATGGTGGCCATCTTGAAGCATGTGGGAACAGCAGACTGGGAATGGGAGATTGAAAATGTCCATAAACACACCAGCCAGCTGGTCTGCGCATGCTCTGAGGATGCGGCTAGGAATGCCGTCTGGGTCGGCAGCCTTGCGGGGGTTAACATGCTTAAATGTCTTAATCACGTCGGCCACGGACAAGGAGAGGCCACAGTCCTTGGTAGTGGGCCTCGTCAGTGGCACTGTGTTATCCTCAAAGCGGGCGAAGAAGGTGTTTAGCTTGTCTGGAAGCGAGACGTCAGTGTCGGCGACGTGGCTGGTTTTCCTTTTGTAGTCCGTGATTGTCTGTAGACCCTGCCACATACGTCTCGTGTCTGAGCCGTTGAATTGCGACTCCACTTTGTCTCTATACTGATGTTTTGCCAGTTTAATTGCCTTGTGGAGTGAGTAGCTACACTGTTTGTATTCTGCCATATTCCCAGTCACCTTGCCATGGTTGAATGCGGTGGTTCGCGCTTTCAGATTTGCGCGAATGCTGCCATCTATCCACGGTTTCTGGTTAGGGTAGGTTTTAATAGTCACAGTGGGCACAACATGACCTATACACTTCCTGATAAACTCAGTCACCGTTTCAGTGTATTCGTCTAAATTATTTTAGGAAGCTACCCGGAATATATCCCAGTCCGCGTGATCAAAACAATCTTGAAGCGTTGATTCCGATTGGTCAGACCAGCGTTGAATAGTCCTTAGCACAGGTATTTCTGTTTGAGTTTCTATAGGAAGGGAGGAGCAAAATGGAGTCGTGGTCAGATTTGCCGAAAGGAGGGCGGGCCTTATAACCATCCCGTAAGTTCGAATAGCAATGGTACAACAGTCGATATTTTACTAGACGCTCTTATCCAGAGTGACTTACAGGTAGTGAGAGCATACATTATTTTTTTTTCATACCCCCCGTGGGAATCGAACCCACAACCCTGGCCATTCCCTCCCCTACCCTGGGCCAATTGTGCGCCGCCCCATGGGTCTCCCGGTCGCGGCCGCCTACGACAGAGCCTGGATTCGAACCAGGATCAGAATCAGGATCGCCACTCGGGAGACTACAATATGTTGATAGAACTTTGGCAGCCTAGTCCTCAAATTTGCTTTGTTAAAATCCCCGGCTACAATAAATGCAGCCTCAGGATATGTGGTTTTCAGTTTGCATAAAGTCCAGTGAAGTTCTTTGAGGGCCGTCGTGGTATCGGCTTGAGGGGGGATATACACGGACGTGACTATAACCAAAGAAAAGTATCTCGTGAGATAATACGGTCGGCATTTGATTGTGAGATATTCTAGGTTGGGTGAACAAAAGGACTCGAGTTCCTGTATGTTACTACAATTACACCATGAGTCGTTAATCATGAAACACACACCTCCGCCCTTCTGCTTCCCAGAGAGATATTTATTCCTGTCTGCGCGATGAACTGAGAACCCCTCTGGCTGGACCGATTTCGACAGAATATCCCAAGAGAGCAATGTTTCTGTGAAATAAAGTATGTTACAGGCCTTGATTTCTCTCTGGAAAAGAAATCCTTGCCCGGAGTTCGTCGACCTTGTTAACTAAAGACTGAACATTAGCGAGTAGTATGCTTGGAAGTGGTGGGGGATGTGCGCGCCTCCTAAGTCGAACCAGCAGGCCACTCGGAGTGCCTCTCCTCCGCCGGAGATGTTTTGGTTCAGATGCTGGAATCAGTTCAGTTGCCCTGGGGAGAGCAAACAAAGGATCTGCTTCGGGAAAGTCGTATTCCTGGTCATAATGCTGGTGAGTTACCACCGCTCTGATATCCAGCATGTTGAAGATAGCATGCATAGGTCATTGCAGGTCTGTGGAGATCTTCACAATTGCTGTTATAATCTGTCAGAACCTCGAACGGCATTGATCACTTGCACCATATAGTTTTAATGTAATCTCAACTGCAATCCAGGTCATTTGGTTCTGCTATTAGATGAAGAACAGGGATATTCACATTAATCTGTTGTATAAAATAAACAACATATCTGACATTGTATTCCCATTTGAACTTTGCTGTTCTTTAAATTTGTTGAAACCGCAGTGATAGACAAAATCCAACATTGTTTTTCCATGGAATTTGGTTGTGCATTTAGATGGTTGAAAGCATAGTGATAACACATTGGAAATTCAACTAACTTTTGGCTGTCTTTTTGAGTGGGTGAATATAGGTTGTAAACGCATTAATTAACGTCTCAACAAAATATTACCCAATGATCTACGCTGAAATGATGTAGTGTGTCCAGTAGGTAGTTTCTGGATCACTGATGGACCAGTCACATTTATTCAATTAAATTAAGTGGTGGTATGGTGGAATATCTTCATTGGAGAAGTTGTCTCTCAGAGGTACGCTGGACTCATTTAGGTGCGTGGTAAAGGTTTGGGGAAAGGGCTGAGCAAGACCCAAGGAATGAAACAATAATGTCAAAAACCCCTAAACTGATCTTGCCTGCCTCAAGAACAGCTAAGCTACTGCTAACAATACAAAAATACAGTGGGTGGTCCGCTCAGGTCTAACTAGTGTTTTTAGACAATGTTCTTTCTACGGGTAATGTATGCCCAAGGGCAACTTGCTAAATCCCCCCTTTCCCAGGAACATACAACATAGTTACCATATAGAGTAACCAGCATATGAGTGAGTACACAAAAAACAGGACACCACAGTATCCATACTCACAAACGAAAAGAGTCTCTGTCAGCAAACACAACTGACTGGCTTTTCAAACAATGGGATGTGTGATGTGAGTGAAAAACCAGATACAGGTGGTGCAATGCAGAGGAATGTCCACTGATTGGTCCACCTCAGCAATCAGCAGACAAACGGATGTCGGACAGGTGGGACACCCCAACGACCACCAATCAGGAACACAAAGGACACCTGTGATTAGGGTAGAAGGAGAGGAAAAACACATACAGGATACCTGTATCCGTAACACTCCCACCCTTAAAAGAGCAAACCACAATGGTTTGCGACACTGACAAGGATTTTAACACTTGTTTGAAAAGGTTAGAAAGGAAATTCGTACCCTGATCAGTTTGTACCACCTTAGGTAACCCAAAAGTTGAGAAGAATTTGATCAAAGCTTTACTCACCACCGGAGCAGTAATCCTTCACAGATGAATGGCCTCTGAGTACCTGGTGGCCACACACATAATCGTCAACAGAAACTGGTTACCAGATTTTGTCTTTGGTAATGGTCCAACACAATCAACCATCACATGTTCGAATGGTTCACCTATGGCAGGTATGGGACAAAGAGGCGCGAGAGGAATAACCTGGTTCGGTTTCCAAGTTACTTGACAGGTGTGGCATGTCCGACAGAACTGAGCCACATCTGGTTTTAAACCAGGCCAAAAGAAATGTCGCAACACCCGATCATAAGTCTAGGTGACTCCCAGATGTCCGGACCGCTGGTGATCATGAGCGAGGGATAAAACATTTTGTCAAAAGGCTGTAGGAATCACTATTTGGTAAACAGCATTCCAATCTCCGCCAGCGTCAACATGGGATGTCCAATTACGCATGAGGAGATTACCATCAATGAAGTATGCCATGTTTTTCTTCTTTAGCTCCTCCACTGAGACAACACTAGAAAAACATTTAGCCAGGCTAATGTCAACCTTCTGGTTAGCGATCAGCTGCTCACAAGTGACTGGTAACTGTATTGCCTCAGCAACAAGTTCCACATACTTCTTCCTTTCCCTGGGCTGTTGGTCAGACTGCACCAGCTTACCAGAGGTAGCACCCAAGCTATCCTCTGGGTCACACTCTCTGAATAGAATTGTGTTCGACAAATCTATCACGTCACCCACTTGTCGTGCTTGAGCACGTGTGACAGCACAAGCGGGGAACACATCTGGATAACCCTGTGCCAGCTCCTCGGAGAGAGACTGGTCACTTTTATCCAATACCTCCAAAACGGGTATCACCTTTCTTCCGGCAATATCGTTGCCCATTGTAAATTTCACACCTTTTACTGGCAACATAGGACGTACTCCAACTCTGAACAATCCACTGACTAACTCAGAGTGTATGTTCACAAAGTGCAATGGCACTGGGACGAATCCCATTTCAATTCCTTGTACTAACACACTGGAACCACAATATGTATTATTGGACAAGGGCAACACATCAGATAGTATGAACGACTGCGCCGCACCAGTATCTCTGAGGATTCTAACCGGACGTTGAGACGCTTCGTCATCTGATATGGAAACAAACCCCTAAAAAATGAACGGTTCATAACTGTGATCTGGGACTGGGACTTTCAAACCACATTCACTATGAGGCATCTGTTTTGATTCCGGCCTTAAAACCGTACGAATCAGCCCAACACCCGTTGGCGGCCTGGCGTGCTGAGGCATCCCCTGTTTGCGTTTTAGCAGAAAGCAATCATTAACCATATGTCCCACCTTATGACAATAGAAACAGTGACGCACATCTTTCGGGCGTGCTGGATGTACTGCTGGTCGACTAGGGCTAAGAGTTAGCAATCCGCGGCCCTGCTCTCCGTACGAGCCGAAAACACGCTCTTATGCGTCAACACAATCTCGTCTGCCAATACAGACGCTTCCGACAGTGAGGATACTTTCTGTTCGTTCAGATAAACTACAATGCGTTCGGGTAAGCAATTTTTTAACTCTTCTAACAAGATTAACTCCAATAGAGTTAAAATCAGTTACCTTACTAGCAGTGTGCTATTTGTCAAACAGATTTCCCTTGTCTCTAGCAAACTCCACATAAGTCTGTGTAGAATACTTTTTATGAGACCTAAATCTCTGTCGATATGCCTCAGGAACCAGCTCATAGGCACGAAGAACAGTAGCTTTGACCACGTCATAATTCAAGCAGTCTTCAAGAGGTAGCGCTGACAGAACCTCTTGGGCTTTACCTGTTAATTTACACTGAAGTAATAGGCACCATACCTCTTCGGGACATTTCGATGCTACTGCTATACGCTCAAAAACACTGAAATAGGAATCAACCTCTGACTCCCTAAACACAGGTACCAAGGTGATCTGTCTACTAATATCAAAAGTAGCAGACGACACAGCTGGTGAGGACGGCTCACTAGCAGGTATTTTATGAGCAGAGACTAACCTCGCTGTTTCTGCCTCCAGTTCCATTTTACGCATCTCCAGTTCCTGATCAAGTCTACGCATCTCTAGTTCCATCTTACGCGTCTCCAGCTTTTCTCGCCTGATTTGTGCCCTCTCTTCCGCCTCCATTTGGAGCCATGTCGAGCGGACATCCATCCTGGCATCACTGTCGGACAGTGGGGAGAGTGGGTCAAAACGGGACAACGTGGCTGGAGCCTTAGCCTCGTCCTCAGACACCGACAGGCTTACAGGAGCAGCAGCCACATCCCCTACAGGAGCAGCAGGCTCAGGCGGCGGTAACTCAAGCACTCGCTCGTTCAATAATATCTCTAACACCGCTTTCCTAACTTCTGCTTTCACTAAAACCCTTGGTATGGGTACAGAAAAGTGGTCAGCCAAAGCCTGTAGATCCACTCTACAGCAATTATCAAAAACCTCCCACATAGGGTTTTCCAAAAAGGCATCCAACTCAAAAGTAGCCATCTTAAGCTAGCAACACGAACCGACGAATACTAAACACAAAACCAGTTAGTCACAGCTGCCAAGTTCAACACTGAACCAGACACTAAACCAATTTGCATGAGTGGCATGGGTATCATTGAGATAGATCCCGGACGAGCCCCCATGTTATGTTACGAACCCCGTGGCTTTAAAAGTCTAGGGTGGATGGAAAAGAGACCCGTAACATAACTCATGCAAATTAGAATAGTGACATGGAAACAGTGAGGACAAAAATAAGACCGACAACCATAAGCTACCGTCAAACACAAAATGTTTATTATGAAAACACAGTAAAGGTTTGGGGAAAAGGGCTGAGCAGGACCCAAGGAATCAAAAAACCCTAAACTGATCTTGCCTGCCTCAAGAACAGCTAAGCTACTGCTAACCATACAAAAATACAGTGGGTGGTCCGCTCAGGTCTAACTAGTGTTTTTAGACAATGTTCTTTCTATGGGTAATGTATGCCCAAGGGCAACTTGCTAAATCCCCCTTTTCCCAGGAACGCACAACATAGTTACCATATAGAGTAACCAGCAAATGCGTGAGTACACAAAAAAACAGGACACCACAGTATCCATACTCACAAACGAAAAGAGTCTCTGTCAGCAAACACAACTGACTGGCTTTTAAAACAAGGGGATGTGTGATGTGAGTGAAAAACCAGAAACAGGGGGTGCAATGCAGAGGAATGTCCACTGATTGGTCCACCTCAGCAATCAGATGTCAGACAGGTGAAACACCCCAACGACCACCAATCAGGAACACAAAGGACACCTGTGATTAGGGCAGAAGGAGAGGAAAAACACAAAAACACATACAGGATACCTGTATCCGTAACAACCTGGATCACTGATGGACCAGTCACATTAATGTTGATGTTCTAGAACAGGATGTGTTGAGACTGTAGAGGACCACTAGACTAGAGAGAGGTAGTCTCTGATACACCTGGATCACTGATGGACCAGTCACATTTATTTAATTAAATTAAGAAGTGGTGGTATAGTAGAATATCTTCATTGGTGAAGTTGTCTCTCAGAGGTACGCTGGACTCATTTAGGTGCGTGGAGCTCAACTAGGATTTGTGACATTAGAGAAGTGATATGAAACAAGGAGTCCCAGAGAAAGAAATGTTAATGATGTTCTCACTGTCTTCCATCTACTCTACATATTTACAGATCGCCTCACTGGGCAGCGAGGTAAGTACTGTCTTCAGATCATCACACTGCTAACATTATGTAAACCAATGACTCTTCCATGTAACTTCTAGAGAAGTAGAAAACACAACATGTTGTTCACATTAATGTTCCCTGACTTCTATCTTAATATCTATGTCTACAGATGAGGTTGAAAAGAATCTCACTAGTCAACTGGGTAAGTAGTGTCCTTCATCTCCCAGTGTCTTCAGACCATAGAATGATGTTCTAGAACAGGATGTGTTGAGACTGTAGAGGCCCACTAGACTAGAGAGAGGTTGTTGTGGAAAATAATCACCATACTTTATTACAAATAAGGTCTTACAGAGTTTTTGTTGTATCAAGAAATGACTTTATTAAAGTTTTCAACAAAGCCGATACCCGTCTGCAGAGGGGCACCCCTTCTTAAGGTCTTCCTCCTGCTTATATAGTCCTCTTCAGTTTTCCCGCTCTTTTATTGCTCCGCCCACTTCCTTTGTCCCTGAGGACGGCTGAACTATTACTCCAACCAATCACCCGCTCCCCTGTATCTCACCCCCTCCATCTGTAATCAATCAAGAAGATACCAAGGAGACAAAGGTCTAGCCCAAACTCTATTCAACCCTGGTGCTGCTCCCTTCACTGTGTTTGAAGAGAGAGACAAAAGGCAGCCATGGATTCAAGTAAGAGCAAGCACTTCGACCCTAGGGCAGTTTTCCTCTCTACTCCCCCACACACACAGTGAAATGCCCCAATAAAATTCCTAGCCCAGTAACAAACAATTCTAACTCAATGTTCGTGATTAACACAGTTCTATCTTCTAATTTATTAAAGAATATACATCAAGGTATTCTCGGATACACCTGGATCACTGATGGACCAGTCACATTAATATTGATGTTCTAGAACAGGATGTGTTGAGTCTGTAGAGGCCCACTAGACTAGAGAGAGGTAGTCTCTGATACACCTGGATCACTGATAGACCAGTCACATTTATTTAATTAAATTAAGAAGTAGTGGAATGGTGGAATATCTTCATTGGAGAAGTTGTCTCACAGAGGTACGCTGGACTCATTTAGGAGCATGGAAGTCAATTAGGATTTGTGACATTAGTGAAGTTATATGAGACAAGGAGTCCCAGAGAGAGACTACATCTTCTACTGTTCATGTTAATGATGTTTTCACTGTCTTCCATCTACTCTACATATTTACAGATGACCTCAGGAAGGAGAAGGGTAAGTACATTACTATCCTCAATTCATCAATTTATAAACGTTATGTAAACCAATGTCTCTTATATAGATGTAACTTCTAGTGAAGTAGAAAACACATAGTTGTTCACATTAAAGTTCCCTGACTTTTGTCTAATGTTGGGAACATTGATATGAGACAAGGAGTGCCAGAGAGAGACTACATTTGGTTCTGCTATCAGATGAAGCACAGGGATATTCACATTAATGTGTTGTACAAATAAACAACATATCTGACATTGTATTCCCATTTGAACTTTGCTCTGCTTTATATTAGTTGAAAGTGCAGTGATAGACATTTGGGTGACAACAAAACCAAAAATCTAACTTTTTTTCCGCTGGAAATTTGTTGTGCTTTTAGATGGTTGAAAGCATAGTGATAACACATAATTGAATTAACTAACTTTTGGCTGTCTTTTTGAGTGGGTGAATATACTGTAGGTTGTAATCTCAATGATCAACCAAATATTACCCAATTATCCACGTTGAAATGACGTAGCGTGCCCAGTGGTTAGTTTCTGATACACCTGGATCACTGATGGCCCAGTCACATTACTGTTGATGTTATAGGTAGTCTCTGATACACCTGGATCACTGATGGACCAGTCACATTTATTTAATTAAATTAAGAAGTGGTGGTATGTTGGAATATCTTAATTGGAGATGTTGTCTCTCAGAGGTACGCTGGACTCATTTAGGTGCGTGGAAGTCAATTAGGATTTCTGATGTTAGAGAAGTGATATGGGACAAGGAGTCCCAGAGAGAGACTACATCTTCTACTGTTCATGTTAATGATGTTTTCACTGTCTTCCATCTACTCTACATATATACAGATGACCTCAGGAAGGAGAAGGGTAAGTACATTACTATCCTCAATTCATCAATTTATAAACGTTATGTAAACCAATGTCTCTTATATAGATGTAACTTCTAGTGAAGTAGAAAACACATAGTTGTTCACATTAAAGTTCCCTGACTTTTGTCTAATGTTGGGAACATTGATATGAGACAAGGAGTGCCAGAGAGAGACTACATTTGGTTCTGCTATCAGATGAAGCACAGGGATATTCACATTAATGTGTTGTACAAATAAACAACATATCTGACATTGTATTCCCATTTGAACTTTGCTCTGCTTTATATTAGTTGAAAGTGCAGTGATAGACATTTGGGTGACAACAAAACCAAAAATCTAACTTTTGTTCCGCTGGAAATGTGTTGTGCTTTTAGATGGTTGAAAGCATAGTGATAACACATAATTGAATTAACTAACTTTTGGCTGTCTTTTTGAGTGGGTGAATATACTGTAGGTTGTAATCTCAATGATCAACCAAATATTACCCAATTATCCACGTTGAAATGACGTAGCGTGCCCAGTGGTTAGTTTCTGATACACCTGGATCACTGATGGACCAGTCACATTAATGTTGATGTTATAGGTAGTCTCTGATACACCTGGATCACTGATGGACCAGTCACATTTATTTAATTAAATTAAGAAGTGGTGGTATGTTGGAATATCTTCATTGGAGAAGTTGTCTCTCAGAGGTACGCTGGACTCATTTAGGTGCGTGGAAGTCAATTAGGATTTCTGATGTTAGAGAAGTTATATGAGACAAGGAGTCCCAGAGAGAGACTACATCTTCTAGTGTTCATGTTAATGATGTTTTCACTGTCTTCCATCTACTCTACATATTTACAGATGACCTCAGGAAGGAGAAGGGTAAGTACATTACTATCCTCAATTCATCAATTTATAAACGTTATGTAAACCAATGTCTCTTATATAGATGTAACTTCTAGTGAAGTAGAACACACATAGTTGTTCACATTAAAGTTCCCTGACTTTTGTCTAATGTTGGGAACATTGATATGAGACAAGGAGTGCCAGAGAGAGACTACATTTGGTTCTGCTATCAGATGAAGCACAGGGATATTCACATTAATGTGTTGTACAAATAAACAACATATCTGACATTGTATTCCCATTTGAACTTTGCTCTGCTTTATATTAGTTGAAAGTGCAGTGATAGACATTTGGGTGACAACAAAACCAAAAATCTAACTTTTTTTCCGCTGGAAATTTGTTGTGCTTTTAGATGGTTGAAAGCATAGTGATAACACATAATTGAATTAACTAACTTTTGGCTGTCTTTTTGAGTGGGTGAATATACTGTAGGTTGTAATCTCAATGATCAACCAAATATTACCCAATTATCCACGTTGAAATGACGTATTGTGCCCAGTGGTTAGTTTCTGATACACCTGGATCACTGATGGACCAGTCACATTAATGTTGATGTTATAGGTAGTCTCTGATACACCTGGATCACTGATGGACCAGTCACATTTATTTAATTAAATTAAGAAGTGGTGGTATGGTAGAATATCTTCATTGGTGAAGTTGTCTCTCAGAGGTACGCTGGACTCATTTAGGTGCGTGGAAGTCAATTAGGATTTCTGATGTTAGAGAAGTGATATGGGACAAGGAGTCCCAGAGAGAGACTACATCTTCTACTGTTCATGTTAATGATGTTTTCACTGTCTTCCATCTACTCTACATATATACAGATGACCTCAGGAAGGAGAAGGGTAAGTACATTACTATCCTCAATTCATCAATTTATAAACGTTATGTAAACCAATGTCTCTTATATAGATGTAACTTCTAGAGAAGTAGAAAACACATAGTTGTTCACATTAAAGTTCCCTGACTTTTGTCTGATGTTGGGAACATTGATATGAGACAAGGAGTGCCAGAGAGAGACTACATTTGGTTCTGCTATCAGATGAAGCACAGGGATATTCACATTAATGTGTTGTACAAATAAACAACATATCTGACATTGTATTCCCATTTGAACTTTGCTCTGCTTTATATTAGTTGAAAGTGCAGTGATAGACATTTGGGTGACAACAAAACCAAAAATCTAACTTTTGTTCCGCTGGAAATGTGTTGTGCTTTTAGATGGTTGAAAGCATAGTGATAACACATAATTGAATTAACTAACTTTTGGCTGTCTTTTTGAGTGGGTGAATATACTGTAGGTTGTAATCTCAATGATCAACCAAATATTACCCAATTATCCACGTTGAAATGACGTAGCGTGCCCAGTGGTTAGTTTCTGATACACCTGGATCACTGATGGACCAGTCACATTAATGTTGATGTTATAGGTAGTCTCTGATACACCTGGATCACTGATGGACCAGTCACATTTATTTAATTAAATTAAGAAGTGGTGGTATGTTGGAATATCTTCATTGGAGAAGTTGTCTCTCAGAGGTACGCTGGACTCATTTAGGTGCGTGGAAGTCAATTAGGATTTCTGATGTTAGAGAAGTGATATGAGACAAGGAGTCCCAGAGAGAGACTACATCTTCTACTGTTCATGTTAATGATGTTTTCACTGTCTTCCATCTATTCTACATATTTACAGATGACCTCAGGAAAGAGAAGGGTAAGTACATTACTATCCTCAATTCATCAATTTATAAACGTTATGTAAACCAATGTCTCTTATATAGATGTAACTTCTAGTGAAGTAGAAAACACATAGTTGTTCACATTAAAGTTCCCTGACTTTTGTCTAATGTTGGGAACATTGATATGAGACAAGGAGTGCCAGAGAGAGACTACATTTGGTTCTGCTATCAGATGAAGCACAGGGATATTCACATTAATGTGTTGTACAAATAAACAACATATCTGACATTGTATTCCCATTTGAACTTTGCTCTGCTTTATATTAGTTGAAAGTGCAGTGATAGACATTTGGGTGACAACAAAACCAAAAATCTAACTTTTTTTCCGCTGGAAATTTGTTGTGCTTTTAGATGGTTGAAAGCATAGTGATAACACATAATTGAATTAACTAACTTTTGGCTGTCTTTTTGAGTGGGTGAATATACTGTAGGTTGTAATCTCAATGATCAACCAAATATTACCCAATTATCCACGTTGAAATGACGTATTGTGCCCAGTGGTTAGTTTCTGATACACCTGGATCACTGATGGACCAGTCACATTAATGTTGATGTTATAGGTAGTCTCTGATACACCTGGATCACTGATGTACCAGTCACATTTATTTAATTAAATTAAGAAGTGGTGGTATGTTGGAATATCTTAATTGGAGATGTTGTCTCTCAGAGGTACGCTGGACTCATTTAGGTGCGTGGAGCTCAATTAGGATTTCTGATGTTAGAGAAGTGATATGAGACAAGGAGTCCCAGAGAGAGACTACATCTTCTAGTGTTCATGTTAATGATGTTCTCACTGTCTTCCATCTACTCTACATGTTTACAGATGACCTCAGGAAGGAGAGGGGTAAGTACAGTACATACAAATATGATATCCCAGTGTCTTATCATTGTCAATCTCTTCAGACCATATAGAACAGGATGTGTTGAGACTGTAGAGGACCACTAGACTCTAAACATAAAGGGTTCCTGGAGGCACCTTTAGGGGTTCCTCAGATTGCAACACCGGTGGAACCCCTAAAGGTGCGTACAGGTACCTTTTTCGCCGAGGAACCTTTTAAGAAGGGTGTTCAGTATATCATATGATGTGGTTAGTTGATCGTTAAATATATCATCAGATGGCTATATCATATCATCTGTCACATGTTTTCTGTTATGAATAATAATAATTATACTAGATGGTAACTTTTTAGTAAAGTTTAGGGGCTTGATTAAGCTCTTTAAAAGTATTTTTGTGATAGTCGTAGAAGTTTTTACTTGACTATTTAAAGCAAAACAGTTTTAAAGTATGTATGGTTTTGAAAAACATTATAGTAATGGTAGTGACTGGTTATATTTATAGTAGTGGTAGTGTCTGCAGTAGTAATGATAGTGACTGGTTATAATTATAGTGGTAGTGACTGGTTATAGTTATAGTAGTGGTAGTCTGCAGTAGTAACGGTAGTGACTGGTTATAGTTGAAAAAGTGTGGGTAGATGAAAAGTTAGAATAGCCTGAAAATATGAAGGTTGGTTTGCTGTATCTAGCTTGAATGGTTCATGAGTTACTGTTTGTGGGTTGTTTTATGCTAATGTATGGTAATGAGGAGTTATTAGTTAATAAAAGTTAAAGAATTTGAAGTTAGCATAGCCTGAACATGTGAACGTTGGTTTGGTTTATCTTGCTTGAATGGTTGAAGAGTTACTGTTGGTGGGTTATTTTTAGCTAGTGCAGACCAGAGCTAGCTAGCTACTCCGAGGACAAGAGCTGGACCAGAGCTAGTGCAGAACAGAGCTAGCTAGCTACTCCGAGGACCAGAGCTGGACCAGAGCTAGTGCAGAACAGAGCTAGCTAGCTACTCTCAGGACCAGAGCTGGACCAGAGCTAGTGCAGAACAGAGCTAGCTAGCTACTCCGAGGACCAGAGCTGGACCAGAGCTAGTGCAGAACAGAGCTAGCTAGCTACTCTCAGGACCAGAGCTGGACCAGAGCTAGTGCAGAAGAGAGCTAGCTAGCTACTCTCAGGACCAGAGCTGGACCAGAGCTAGTGCAGAACAGAGCTAGCTAGCTACTCCGAGGACCAGAGCTGGACCAGAGCTAGTGCAGAACAGAGCTAGCTAGCTACTCCGAGGACCAGAGCTGGACCAGAGCTAGTGCAGACCAGAGCAGTAATTGTGCTCAGTCGTTGTGGTCAGTAGTTGTGTAGTTATGGTCAGTAGTTGTGATCAATAGCTGTGTGATTCCAGTCAGTGGTTGTGGTCAGTAGTTGTGATCAGTAGTTGTGTAGTTATGGTCAGTAGTTGTGATCAATAGTTGTGTGGTTCCGGTCAGTGGTTGTGGTCAGTGGTTGTGGTCAGTGGTTGTGGTCAGTAGTTGTGGTCAGTAGTTGTGGTTTGTAGTTGTGTTCAGTAGTGGTCAGTAGTTTCGGACAGTAGTGTCGAGGTTGTGGTCACTAGTTGTGGTCAATAGTTGTGGTTTTTAATGGTCAGTAGTTTTGTGGTTGTGATCAGTTGTTATGCTGTATAAGGCCATAAGCAAACAAGAAAATGCTCATCCAGAAGCGGCGCTCCTAGTGGCCGGGGACTTTAATGCAGGCAAACTTAAATCCATTTAACCAGAGGAAATGTGCAACTACTTATAAATACTTATTTTCCACCATAATTTGCAAATAAATTCATAAAAAATCCTACAATGTGATTTTCTGGATTTTTTTTTCTCATTTTGTCTGTCATAGTTGACGTGTACCTATGATGAAAATTACAGGCCTCTCTCATCTTTTTAAGTGGGAGAACTTGCACAATTGGTGGCTGACTAAATACTTTTTTTCCCCCACTGTATATATATAATAAATCATTTTGACAGTAACCCTCCAAAAAGTCATTTATAAACCTTTTTAATTTCCATATGTACTAGGAAGCTAAATGTTTGTTTCTTGGGCTTCAGGAATGTGACAATAAAAAATAAAAAATAAACTGATTGATAGTATGAGGGGATAATCAGTGAACAAATGCTGTTGTCAAGGCTACCACAGCGCCAGAGTGCTTTCTTAGGTGTTCAAAAGCACATATCAGACCAAGAGCCTAATGCTTCTTTGGTAGTTCTTTATGAGTTGCATGTTCGAATCTCATCACAGGGAACTTTAGCATTTTAGCAACTTTGAACTACTTAGCTACACTAACATAGTGTATTATATCACTGATGTTGTTGTCATTGTGTTTACCATAGTGTATTATACCACTGATGTTTGTGTCATGATGTCATTGTGTTTACCATAGTGTATTATACCACTGATGTTGATGTCATTGTGTTTACCATAGTGTATTATACCACTGATGTTGATGTCATGATGTCATTGTGTTTACCATAGTGTATTATATCACTGATGTTGATGTCATTGTGTTTACCATAGTGTATTATATCACTGATGTTAATGTCATTGTGTTTACCATAGTGTATTATACCACTGATGTTGATGTCATTGTGTTTACCATAGTGTATTATACCACTGATGTTGATGTCATGATGTCATTGTGTTTACCATAGTGTATTATACCACTGATGTTGATGTCATTGTGTTTACCATAGTGTATTATATCACTGATGTTGATGTCATTGTGTTTACCATAGTGTATTATACCACTGATGTTTGTGTCATGATGTCATTGTGTTTACCACAGTGTATTATACCACTGATGTTGATGTCATTGTGTTTACCATAGTGTATTATACCACTGATGTTGATGTCATTGTGTTTACCATAGTGTATTATATCACTGATGTTGATGTCATTGTGTTTACCATAGTGTATTATACCACTGATGTTGATGTCATTGTGTTTACCATAGTGTATTATACCACTGATGTTGATGTCATTGTGTTTACCATAGTGTATTATACCAATGATGTTGATGTCATTGTGTTTACCATAGTGTATTATATCACTGATGTTGATGTCATTGTGTTTACCACAGTGTATTATACCACTGATGTTGATGTCATTGTGTTTACCATAGTGTATTATACCACTGATGTTGATGTCATGATGTCATTGTGTTTACCATAGTGTATTATACCACTGATGTTGATGTCATGATGTCATTGTGTTTACCATAGTGTATTATATCACTGATGTTGATGTCATTGTGTTTACCATAGTGTATTATACCACTGATGTTGATGTCATGATGTCATTGTGTTTACCATAGTGTATTATATCACTGATGTTGATGTCATTGTGTTTACCACAGTGTATTATACCACTGATGTTGATGTCATTGTGTTTACCATAGTGTATTATATCACTGATGTTGATGTCATTGTGTTTACCATAGTGTATTATACCACTGATGTTTGTGTCATGATGTCATTGTGTTTACCACAGTGTATTATACCACTGATGTTGATGTCATTGTGTTTACCATAGTGTATTATACCACTGATGTTGATGTCATTGTGTTTACCATAGTGTATTATACCACTGATGTTGATGTAATTGTGTTTACCATAGTGTATTATACCAATGATGTTGATGTCATTGTGTTTACCATAGTGTATTATACCACTGATGTTTGTGTCATGATGTCATTGTGTTTACCACAGTGTATTATATCACTGATGTTGATGTCATTGTGTTTACCACAGTGTATTATACCACTGATGTTGATGTCATTGTGTTTACCATAGTGTATTATACCACTGATGTTGATGTCATGATGTCATTGTGTTTACCATAGTGTATTATATCACTGATGTTGATGTCATTGTGTTTACCACAGTGTATTATACCACTGATGTTGATGTCATTGTGTTTACCATAGTGTATTATATCACTGATGTTGATGTCATTGTGTTTACCATAGTGTATTATACCACTGATGTTGATGTCATTGTGTTTACCATAGTGTATTATATCACTGATGTTGTTGTCATTGTGTTTACCATAGTGTATTATACCACTGATGTTTGTGTCATGATGTCATTGTGTTTACCACAGTGTATTATACCACTGATGTTGATGTCATTGTGTTTACCACAGTGTATTATACCACTGATGTTGATGTCATTGTGTTTACCATAGTGTATTATATCACTGATGTTGATGTCATTGTGTTTACCATAGTGTATTATACCACTGATGTTGATGTCATTGTGTTTACCATAGTGTATTATATCACTGATGTTGTTGTCATTGTGTTTACCATAGTGTATTATACCACTGATGTTGATGTCATGATGTCATTGTGTTTACCATAGTGTATTATACCACTGATGTTGATGTCATGATGTCATTGTGTTTACCATAGTGTATTATACCACTGATGTTGATGTCATTGTGTTTACCACAGTGTATTATATCACTGATGTTGATGTCATTGTGTTTACCATAGTGTATTATATCACTGATGTTGATGTCATTGTGTTTACCATAGTGTATTATACCACTGATGTTTGTGTCTTGATGTCATTGTGTTTACCACAGTGTATTATACCACTGATGTTGATGTCATTGTGTTTACCATAGTGTATTATATCACTGATGTTGATGTCATTGTGTTTACCATAGTGTATTATACCACTGATGTTGATGTCATTGTGTTTACCATAGTGTATTATACCACTGATGTTGATGTCATGATGTCATTGTGTTTACCATAGTGTATTATACCACTGATGTTGATGTCATGATGTCATTGTGTTTACCATAGTGTATTATACCACTGATGTTGATGTCATGATGTCATTGTGTTTACCATAGTGTAATTTTCTCTCCACAGTGGATGTGACTCTAGACCCTGA
Source organism: Coregonus lavaretus (assembly GCF_964263955.1). Taxonomy (NCBI): domain Eukaryota; kingdom Metazoa; phylum Chordata; class Actinopteri; order Salmoniformes; family Salmonidae; genus Coregonus; species Coregonus lavaretus. Next base: position 22,282 of record NW_028159357.1, on the reverse strand, counting down.
TTCTGCATCTCCCTAGATCATCCTCTCTGAGGACAGGAAACAAGTGAGACATGGACACACGACTGCACCTTCACTGAGAAACTGGATCCATTCTTCAGCCCTGGTGGTTCAGATATTGTCTCACTGGTCATCTGTCCCGTAGATGTCACTGATTGACTGTTTGTGAAATGCTTCTTATTCTCCCTATGTGCTGTAAATATATGGAATGAAAAAAGTCTTTAAAAAAAATAAAAATAACAAACAAACAACAGTTTAACAAGAATTATGAAATAATGAGTTTATATGTGACATGAGTTATCTCAGTTAATAGATTTCTTGATATTCCGCTCCTTGGACTGTTCTGTCTTCAGGAGAATGTGTTATATCTTTTTTGATTCTCTGTGTTTTCTAACAGTTTTTGTTGTGTATCCATTATGCTGTGTGCTTCTATATTTAGTTAAGAATGTAGCAGCAGACAGCAATGACAAACTGGGCATACTAGAGTTGGTCAGTAATGATGTAAAAGAGTTGAAGGCGAGTCTTGAAATGAGTGACGGAAAAGCTGCGATAATGGAGAACGATACAAAAAAACTAAAATGGACAGTCACTAAGAAAGAAACGGACGTTAAGGAACTTTAAAAGGAGAACGACTTTTTCTGAGAGAAGCCTTACTAGACATACAAACTACAGTTGAAGTCGGAAGTTTACATACACCTTAGCCAAATACATTTAAACTCAGTTTTTCACAATTCCGGACATTTAATCCTAGTAAAAATTCCCTGTTTTAGGTCAGTTAGGATCACCACTTTATTTTAAGAATGTGAAATGTCAGAATAATAGTAGCAAGAATTATTTATTTCAGCTTTTATTTCTTTCATCACATTCCCAGTGGGTCAGACGTTTACATACACCCAATTAGTATTTGGTAGCATTGCCTTTAAATTGTTTAACTTGGGTCAAACGTTTCGGGTAGCCTTCCACAAGCTTCCCACAATAAGTTGGGTGAATTTTGGCCCATTCCTCCTGACAGAGCTGGTGTAACTGAGTCAGGTTTGTAGTCCTCCTTGCTCACACACGCTTTTTCAGTTCTGCCCACACATTTTCTATAGGATTGAGGTCAGGGCTTTGTGATGGCCACTCCAATACCTTGACTTTGTTGTCCTTAAGCCATTTTGCCACAACTTTGGAAGTATGCTTGGGGTCATTGTCCATTTGGAAGACCCATTTGTGACCAAGCTTTAACTTCCTGACTGATGTCTTGAGATGTTGCTTCAATATATCCACATAATTTTCCTTCCTCATGATGCCATCTATTTTGTGAAGTGCACCAGTCCCTCCTGCAGCAAAGCACCCCCACAGCATGATGCTGTCACCCCCGTGCTTCACGGTTGGGATGGTGTTCTTCGGCTTGCAAGCGTCCCCCTTTTTCCTCCAAACATAACGATGGTCATTATGGCCAAACAGTTCTATTTTTGTTTAATCAGACCAGAGGACATTTCTCCAAAAAGTACGAACTTTGTCCCCATGTGCAGTTGCAAACTGTAGTCTGGCTTTTTTATGGCGGTTTTGGAGCAGTGGCTTCTTCCTTGCTGAGCGGCCTTTCAGGTTATGCCGATATAGTACTTGTTTTACTGTGGATATAGATACTTTTGTACCTGTTTCCTCCAGCATCTTCACAAGGTCATTTGCTGTTGTTCTGGGATTGATTTGCACTTTTCGCACCAAAGTACGTTCATCTCTAGGAGACCTTGCGTCTCCTTCCTGAGCGGTATGACGGCTGCGTGGTCCCATGGTGTTTATACTTGCATACTATTGTTTGTACAGATGAACGTGGTACCTTCAGGCGTTTGGAAATTGCTCCGAAGGATGAACCAGACTTGTGGAGGACTACAATTTGTTTTCTGAGGTCTTGGCTGATTTCTTTTGATTTTCCCATGATGTCAAGCAAAGAGGCACTGAGTTTGAAGGTAGGCCTTGAAATACATCCACAGGTACACCTCCAATTGACTCTAATGATGTCAATTAGCCTATCAGAACCTACTAAAGCCATGACATCATTTTCCAAGCTGTTTAAAGGCACAGTCAACTTAGTGTATGTAAACTTCTGACCCACTGGAATTGTGACACAGTGAATTATAAGTGAAATAATCTGTCTGTAAACAATTGTTGGAAAAATTACTTGTGTCATGCACAAAGTAGATGTCCTAACCGACTTGCCAAAACTATAGTTTGTTACAAGAAATGTGTGGAGTGGTTGAAAAACGAGTTTTAATGACACCAACCTAAGTGTATGTAAACTTCCGACTTCAACTGTAGATCGATGAGAGAAAATCTAGTACTTACGGGTATCCAGGAAAAAAGAGAGATTACTGAAAAAATTGTTAAGGACTTCCTCTTACAGCACTTCAAATCCCACTCGAGGCTGTCGATAAAATCCAACTCGAATGTGTACACCGTTTCGGACAAAGAGGACAGAGATATGAGCGTCTAATCGTTGCCAAATGTGCTTTTTTTTTATGATAAAGTAATGGTTAAAAGCCTAGGTAAAAGACTTGCTGGCACGAAAATAGGCATGAATGATCAGTTCCCGAGGGAGATTGCAGAACGGCGCAAAGTTCTGTACCCAATCTTCAAGGAAAATAGATTAAAAGGGAAGCGTGTTGCTCTCGTTGTCGATAAACTGTATATTGACAACCAAATGTTCCGCGACACAAAGACTACTCCGTGGCTATTCTGAAAGTTCTAATAGAGGAGTCGAATAATGGAACACCCAATACTAGCCATGGTAGGGATTGTAATAATAAAGCACATTTATAGTATTTTATAAAGGGATAAGACAGTATTACAAGAAAAGATAACAAGCAAAATAATAAATCTTCAAATACAACTAAATTAGAACACAAGTACTCAATCAACATAGTGGAGATAAAAACATAGCAAACAGAAGACATAGAAGGCACAGTATGTGGGTATGTGTGGATGAATTGTGATGGAAGGTGTGGTGTGCGTTTTTGTGTTTGAAAAAGTGTGGCGTTAAATGAGTGAGAAAGGAAATGGTTGCATATCCCAGAACCAACGTGTGTTTGTGAGCAGGGGTTGTGAGAGAGAGCTTTCAATTTTGTGCAGATGAGGGATATACATTTGAAAATATAGTATACATCTAATCTATTTCTTTATTGTCCTATCATGATGGAACGATCCCCAACCCTATATCCTAGACACCCACCTGAGCGACCCATACACCAAAGAGAAGTCCCCATCTGTTTTATGGACCTGCTGTGAGTTGCCTATATGCAGCTAAAACAGAAAAATAAATGCGGTCAGAGACCTACTTGAGCAGCACCGCCCCCTCAAGATTCTGAGCCTGCCTGGCAGGGTTGGTTCTACAAAGCCAGAGCCCCCTGATGGGAGAGCATAATATACAAGGAAATTATCAAAGCTGCTAATGAGAACATTGACGACCTTGTACCTAGCCGGTGGAGATTCCGGTGGGGTACCCCCACCCAGGTAGTGGCAGTGCTGGCAACACGGGTTGCAGTAACCCATGGGGAGGGGTCACACTCGGACAATCACAGAGGGGGCTTATTATTGTGGCCCAGGTGGCACAAAATAATCAAAGGTCTGACTGCACAGAGATGCTTGGGGAAAAAGGTTACAACGGGGGACCAGAGTGTTTGTGTCTCAGGTGAAGAGGGTGGATCTGATCTCCATCACCTAGGACTTGACGTAGATTAAATAGATTAATCAAATCTCACATTGTTGTCCATTTTTGCTCAATCTTGCATGCTTTCTCAAACAGCGGTAACTGTATATGCATTCGTTAATCAGGTCCTTTCTTGAGTTGGGCTCTGGGATGTAACATTTACATTTACATTTTAGTCATTTAGCAGACGCTCTTATCCAGAGCGACTTACAGGAGCAATTAGGGTTAAGTACCTTGCTCAAGGGCACATCGACAGATTTTTCACCTAGTCGGCTTGGGGATTAGAACCAGCGACCTTTCGGTTACTGGCACAACGCTCTTACCCACTAAGCCACCTGCCGCCCGTTGACCATCTGATCTTATGGTTGATTGTGGAGGAAATGGGTTGAGGGTGTTAGAGTATGTGCGTGTGTGTTTATCCCACATCTGTTGCAAGGGGGTAAGGATGTTAGGGAGAATATAGGATGAACCACAATAATTGTTTGCTAAAATAATAATTGCTTGTCAAAAATGTAATGTAATACAAGGCAATCCGGGTTATAGGTTAAAATCCTACGCATGAACTGCCGACAAAATAAGATATGCAAGATATTTGAATAGATATATATTTTTAAATAGCTACAGTGGGGGGAAAAGGATTTAGTCAGACACCAATTGTGCAAGTTCTCCCACTTAAAAAGATGAGAGAGGCCTATAATTTTCATCATGGTTACACGTCAACTATGACAGACAAAATGAGAATTGTTTTTCTCCAGAAAATCACATTGTAGGATTTTTTATGAATTTATTTGCTAATTATGGTGGAAAATAAGTATTTGGTCAATAACAAAAGTTTCTCAATACTTTGTTATATACCCTTTGTTGGCAATGACACAGGTCAAACGTTTTCTGTACGTCTTCACAAGGTTTTCACACACTGTTGGCCCATTCCTCCATGCAGATCTCCTCTAGAGCAGTGATGTTTTGGGGCTGTCGCTGGGCAACACAGACTTTTAACTCCCTCCAAAGATTTTCTATGGGGTTGAGATCTGGAGACTGGCTAGGCCACTCCAAGACCTTGAAATGCTTCTTACGAAGCCACTCCTTCGTTGCCCGGGCGGTGTGTTTGGGATCATTGTCATGCTGAAAGACCCAGCCACGTTTCATCTTCAATGCCCTTGCTGATGGAAGGAGGTTTTCACTCAAAATCTCACGATACATGGCCCCATTCATTCTTTCCTTTACACGGATCAGTCGTCCTGGTCCCTTTGCAGAAAAACAGCCCCAAAGCATGATGTTTCCACTCCCATGCTTCACAGTAGGTATGGTGTTCTTTGGATGCAACTCAGCATTCTTTGTCCTCCAAACACGACGAGTTGAGTTTTTACCAAAAAGTTCTATTTTGGTTTCATCTGAGCCATATGACATTCTCCCAATTCTCTTCTGGATCATCCAAATGCACTCTAGCAAACTTCAGACGGGCCTGGACATGTACTGGCTTAAGCAGGGGGACACGTCTGGCACTGCAGGATTTGAGTCCCTGGCGGCGTAGTGTGTTACTGATGGTAGGCTTTGTTACTTTGGTCCCAGCTCTCTGCAGGTCATTCACTAGGTCCCCCCGTGTGGTTCTGGGATTTTTGCTCACCGTTCTTGTGATCATTTTGACCCCACGGGGTGAGATCCTTCGAGGGAGATTATCAGTGGTCTTGTATGTCTTCCATTTCCTAATAATTGCTCCCACAGTTGATTTCTTCAAACCAAGCTGCTTACCTATTGCAGATTCAGTCTTCCCAGCCTGGTGCAGGTCTACAATTTTGTTTCTGGTGTCCTTTGACAGCTCTTTGGTCTTGGCCATAGTGGAGTTTGGAGTGTGACTGTTTGAGGTTGTGGACAGGTGTCTTTTATACTGATAACTAGTTCAAATAGGTGCCATTAATACAGGTAACGAGTGGAGGACAGAGGAGCCTCTTAAAGAAGAAGTTACAGGTCTGTGAGAGCCAGACATCTTGCTTGTTTGTAAGTGACCAAATACTTATTTTCCAACATAATTTGCAAATAAATTCATTAAAAATCCTACAATGTGATTTTCTGGATTTTTTTCTTCTCAATTTGTCTGTCATAGTTGACGTGTACCTATGATGAAAATTACAGGCCTCTCTCATCTTTTTAAGTGGGAGAACATGCACAATTGGTGGCTGACTAAATACTGTTTTCCCCCACTGTATATATATATATTGAGGTGAGAGCATTGGAAATGCTTTTGGTGGTTGACATGCTTCTGTTTTGTGGGTGGCACTGTGTGATGTTTTCGATGGATGGGTCCTGGCCTCTCGGGGCGGGGGTGGGATGCCGATCACTGGGATGACGGCCGAACTTGGGATGGGGAGGGGCTTTAGCGGGGGAATTAGTGGAGAACAATTGGAGGGTTACTTAGTAGCAATGCAAATATCATGGTACAGCTATATGGACACTCAATCATTATGGTATTTTTTATTGGTAAATTTACAAACATATATATAATGATAAATAGATTTGAAACTTGTATCTCATTATGGTATGTGGTGAAATAAGTATAGCTAGTTATAATTGTAATGGCTTAGCAGTTAATAACAAAAGAAGAACAATATTTACATGGCTCAAAGAGAAGGAATATAATATCTATTGTTTACAGGAAACTCATTCAACAATTCTAGATTAAGTTGCGTGGAAAAAGGAATGGGGGGGGGGGGGGGGGGGGTGAAATATACTTCTCCCATGGGCAAAGAAACTCAAAAGGGGTGATGATATTAATTAACAGTAATTTCGATCCGAATGTGCAATTTGTCCAAACAGATACGCAAGGTAGATGGATTATTTTAAATATGTTATTGGACCATAAACAGATATGGCTCATGAGCCTTTACGGACCAAATAATGATGATCCACACTTCTTTGACAATATATATAATAAATTATCAACCTTGCAAGCAATTCAAGACTATATTATTATGGTGGGAGATTATATCACCGTTTTAAATAGCTCAATGGACCGTAAAGGAAATCACACTACAAACAATCACCCTCATGCTCTTAAGGAAATCGTGAATGTCATGGATACATTAGAACTAGTAGATATATGGAGGCTTAAATATCCTGATCTAGTGAGATATACATGGCGGAGACTCAATCAAGCTAGTCGTCTTGACTTCTTTCTTATGTCATTCTCGTTGGCACCGAAAGTTTAAAAAGTGTTGATAGGGGTCGGATCATCATATAATTGGTATATACATTACTCTTACTGAATTTCCACGTGGGCGAGGATATTGGAAATTTAATCAAAGCCTATTGGATGATAACTTGTTTTTAACTAGGACAGAGGAATTTATAACTGATTTTTTCCGACATAACATAGGTACTGCAAATCCCCTTATTGTATGGGACACCTTTAAATGTGCCTTTAGAGGCCATGCAATTCAGTACTCATCTCGAAAACAAAAGCAATTTAGGTCAAAAGAGTCCATACTAACAAAGGAAATAGAATGTCTAACAGAACAGATAGATAGCAATACAAACTGTAACATAGAGGCTCAGAATAAATTAGAGGAAAAACAAAAATAAATGGAGAAACTTATTCAAGAAAGATCAAGTGTAATATATTATAAAAATAAAGCAAACTGGATGGAATATCGGGAAAAATGCACCAAATTATTTTTTAATCTTCAACATAGGAATGCTACCAAAAATAATTTACTGAAACTGGTTACAAATGACGGAGTCAACCATGATTCACCAAATTATATTTTGAAGGAGGAAACAAAGTACTTTAAGCATATGTTTTCTTTCAGTCACCTCCATCTCCTCTAACTCAAGCTAATTGTAGAGATTTTTTTCTATTGATAATGTCAAATTAACAGCCATACAGAAAGACTCATGTGAAAGTGAAATTACAGAGGAGGAACTTCTGGATGCAATTAAAGACTTTAAGTCTGGGAAAACTCCAGGGTTGGATGGCATAACAGTCGAGGTATACCAAACCTTTTTTGATATACTCAGAGGACCGTTATTAGCATGTTTTAACCACTCCTATGTAAAACCTTAAGAAGAAGGTCTGATTTCATTATTACTGAAACAGGATACAAGTGGAAAATATAAAGATCCAGTCCATAAAAAAAATGTGGGTTGGACTGGGAACACGCACCATAGGCTTGGTACGGGGAGCCGGAACGGGCCGGGCTGGACTGGGAACGCGCACCATAGGCTTGGTGCGGGGAGCCGGAACGGGCCGGGCCGGACTGTGTAGGCGGAATGGAGGTCTGGAGCGGAGAGCTGACACAACCCGTCCTGGCTGAATGCCTACTTCCACACAATATGTGTGAGGCATCAGCACAGGACGTACAGGGCTGTGCACTCGTACTGGCGCTACAGCACGTGGCACTGGCGCAGGATATACGGGACCGAGGAGGGGTACTGGAGGCCACGAGCGTTGAGCCGGCACACTCCGTCCTGGCTGCATGCCCACCTTAGCACGACACGTGCGTGGTGCTAGCACAGGACGTACAGGACTGTGCCGGAACACTCGCGGCACAGTACGTGGCTCAGCATAACACGGAGCCTGCCCTTTTAGCCCCCCCAAAAAATGTTCTTGGGGCTGTCTCTCGGGCTTCCTCCTCGGCCGGTACCCACTGCGTTGCCGCTGCTCCTCTCTGTAGCGCGACTCCACAGTCTCATCCCAAGGACGGCGATCCATTCCGGCCTGGATCTCTTCCCAAGTCCAGGATCCCTTCCCGTCCAGGATCTCCTCCCAAGTCCAGGCTGTCTGTTCCTGGACACGCTGCTTGGTCCTCCTTTGGTGGGATCTTCTGTCACGATCGTCGTAAGAAGCGGACCAAGGCGCAGCGCGATATGCGTACATCTTTTAATGAGTACTTAATATAACAATAACAAAACAATAAACGATACGTGAAGTCCTAAGGTTAACAAACACAAACCTCTCCGGAACAAGATCCCACAAATGACAAGTGCAAAACAGGTTGCCTAAGTATGGATCCCAATCAGAGACAACAAGCCACAGCTGCCTCTGATTGGGAACCACCCCGGCCAACATAGAAACACATGAACTAGAACATGAACATAGAACATACAACATACTAGAACAGAAACCTGGAAAACTAAACATACTACACCCCTGCTCAACATATAAGAGTCCCCAGAGCCAGGGCGTGACAGTAACCCCCCCCAAAGGCGCGGACTGCGACCGCGCCAACTAAACCCAACAGGGGAGGGGCCGGGTGGGCATTCCACCTCGGAGGCGGATCCGGCTCCGGGCGTGACCAACACTCTCTAGCTACCCCCCCGTAGCGCCCCTGGTCTGGTCCTGCTGGCTGGAGCTGGACTGGACATCGGTGGAGCGGATTGCTTAGGCTCCGGTGTGGAGCAGCTGACCGGTACCTGACCAGGCACCGGTGGAACAGGCACGGGCTGTGCCGGACTGACGACGCGCACCACTGGCTTGGTGCGGGGAGCAGGAACAGGCCGGGCCGGGCTGGCGACGCGCACCACTGGCTTGGTGCGGGGAGCAGGAACGGCCGGACCGGGCTGACGACGCGCACCACTGGCTTGGTGCGGGGAGCAGGAACGGGCCGGACCGGGCTGAAGACACGCACCACTGGCTTGGTGCGGGGAGCAGGAACAGGCCGGACCGGGCTGACGACGCGCACCACTGGCTTGGTGCGGGGAGCAGGAACAGGCCGGACCGGGCTGGCGACGCGCACCACTGGCTTGGTGCGGGGAGCAGGAACGGCCGGACCGGGCTGACGACGCGCACCACTGGCTTGGTGCGGGGAGCAGGAACGGGCCGGACCGGGCTGAAGACACGCACCACTGGCTTGGTGCGGGGAGCAGGAACGGGCCGGACCGGGCTGAAGACACGCACCACTGGCTTGGTGCGGGGAGCAGGAACAGGCCGGACCGGGCTGACGACGCGCACCACAGGCTTGGTGCGGGGAGCAGGAACAGGCCGGACCGGGCTGGCGACGCGCACCACTGGCTTGGTGCGGGGAGCAGGAACAAGCCGGACCGGGCTGGCGACGCGCACCACAGGCTTGGTGCGGGGAGCAGGAACAGGCCGGGCCGGGCTGGCGACGCGCACCACAGGCTTGGTGCGAGGGACAGGAACAGGCCGGACCGGGCTGGCGACGCGCACCACAGGCTTGGTGCGAGGGGCAGGAACAGGCCGGACCGGGCTGGAGACGCGCACCACAGGCTTGGTGCGGGGAGCAGGAACAGGCTGGACCGGGCTGGGAACACGCACCATTGGCTTGGTGCGGGGAGCAGGAACAGGCCGGGTTGGACTGGGAACACGCACCATAGGCTTGGTACGGGGAGCCGGAACGGGCCGGGCTGGACTGGGAACGCGCACCATAGGCTTGGTGCGGGGAGCCGGAACGGGCCGGGCCGGACTGTGTAGGCGGAATGGAGGTCTGGAGCGGAGAGCTGACACAACCCGTCCTGGCTGAATGCCTACTTCCACACAATATGTGTGAGGCATCAGCACAGGACGTACAGGGCTGTGCACTCGTACTGGCGCTACAGCACGTGGCACTGGCGCAGGATATACGGGACCGAGGAGGGGTACTGGAGGCCACGAGCGTTGAGCCGGCACACTCCGTCCTGGCTGCATGCCCACCTTAGCACGACACGTGCGTGGTGCTAGCACAGGACGTACAGGACTGTGCCGGAACACTCGCGGCACAGTACGTGGCTCCGCATAACACGGAGCCTGCCCTTTTAGCCCCCCCAAAAAATGTTCTTGGGGCTGTCTCTCGGGCTTCCTCCTCGGCCAGTACCCACTGCGTTGCCGCTGCTCCTCTCTGTAGCGCACTTCCACAGTCTCCTCCCAAGGACGGCGATCCATTCCGGCCTGGATCTCTTCCCAAGTCCAGGATCCCTTCCCGTCCAGGATCTCCTCCCAAGTCCAGGCTGTCTGTTCCTGGACACGCTGCTTGGTCCTCCTTTGGTGGGATCTTCTGTCACGATCGTCGTAAGAAGCGGACCAAGGCGCAGCGCGATATGCGTACATCTTTTAATGAGTACTTAATATAACAATAACAAAACAATAAACGATACGTGAATTCCTAAGGTTAACAAACTCAAACCTCTCCGGAACAAGATCCCACAAATGACAAGTGCAAAACAGGCTGCCTAAGTATGGATCCCAATCAGAGACAACAAGCCACAGCTGCCTCTGATTGGGAACCACCCCGGCCAACATAGAAACACATGAACTAGAACATGAACATAGAACATACAACATACTGAGCCTCATTTTGACTTGTTTTAAGGACATTACATCAAAGTTGGATCAGCCTGTTGTGTGGTTTTCCACATTAATTTTGAGGGTGACTCCAAATCCAGACCTCCATGGGTTGATACATTTGATTTCCATTGATAATTTTTGTGTGATTTTGTTGTCAGCACATTCAACTATGTAAAGAAAAAAGTATTTAATAAGATTATTTCATTCATTCAGATCTAGGATGTGTTATTTTAGTGTTCCCTTAATTTTTTTGAGCAATACTTTTAGCAAAAAATAAAATATTTTCAATTTACAATCTGTAGAAACAATGAGAATAGAAAGGTTCAGAACTTTTGTAAAACATCACAGTACAGTTGAAAAAGATATGGCAAATAGAAATCCAATATGGATGATGTTAAGAGATAGATGGGTGGAAGTTGAAGGACGGGACTAATAACAACTAACAACAACTAATAACAACAAGATAACTAATAATGTAAAGCATACTGTGTCCATAATAAGTATATAGGTTATAGGTTGAGAGCTTTTGTGAAAGAGCACAGTTAGAAAGATATGACATATAGAAGCAAACCCGGATGGACATCATGAAAATGATCGGAGAGGTTGAGGGTAGAGGAAGTTCAGGAGTAAAAACAAAACAAAATAGAATTATTGTAAAATTGACTGTGTCCATAAAATGTATATAGTATGTATAAGCTGGAAGTAGAGGCCTAAGCATTGTTGTTCACTAGTTTACTCCAATTAGGGAAGGGGTGGTTGGATTGGAAAGTAATAAAGGGAAATATATATATGTTTTAAAGGATATGTATATGTGTATACAGTGGGGGAAAAAAGTATTTAGTCAGCCACCAATTGTGCAAGTTCTCCCACTTAAAAAGATGAGAGAGGCCTGTAATTTTCATCATAGGTACACGTCAACTATGACAGACAAATTGAGAAGAAAAAAATCCAGAAAATCACATTGTAGGATTTTTTATGAATTTTTTGCAAATTATGGTAGAAAATAAGTATTTGGTCACCTACAAACAAGCAAGATTTCTGGCTCTCACAGACCTGTAACTTCTTCTTTAAGAGGCTCCTCTGTCCTCCACTCGTTACCTGTATTAATGGCACCTGTTTGAACTTGTTATCAGTATAAAAGACACCTGTCCACAACCTCAAACAGTCACACTCCAAACTCCACTATGGCCAAGACCAAAGAGCTGTCAAAGGACACCAGAAACAAAATTGTAGACCTGCACCAGGCTGGGAAGACTGAATCTGCAATAGGTAAGCAGCTTGGTTTTGTCACGCCCTGGCTCTGGGGACTCTAGTATGTTGAGCCAGGGTGTGAGTTTTCATTTGTTTATGTTCTAGTTGTTGTAATTCTATGTTGGCCAGGGTGGCTCCCAATCAGAGACGGCTGTAGCTCGTTGCACCAAGTCTGTGGTGCGCGTCGCCAGCCCAGTCCGGCCAATCCAAGCTCCCCGCACCAAGTCAGTGGTGCGCTTCGTCAGCCCGGTCCGGCCCGCTCCTGCTCCCCGCACCAAGTCAGTGGTGCGTTTCGTCAGCCCGGCTCGGTCCGCTCCTGCTCCCCACACCAAGCCAGTGGTGTGCGTCGTCAGTCCGGCACGGCCCGTGCCTGTTCCACCGGTGGCGGGTCCGGCACCGGTCAGGTGCTGCGTCACGCCGGAGCTAGAGCAATCCGCTCCACCAGTGTTCAGTTCAGCTCTGGTCAGCGGGACCGGACCAGGGGTACTTTGGGGGGTTAGAGAAGGAGTGGGGGTCATGTCCGGAGCCGGATCCGCCGCCGAGGCGGAGTGCCCACCCGGTCCCTCCCCTGTTGTATTTGGTTGGCGCGGTCGGAGTCCGCGCCTTTAGGGGGGGGTACTGTCACGCCCTGGCTCTGGGGACTCTAGTATGTTGAGCCAGGGTGTGAGTTTTCATTTGTTTATGTTCTAGTTGTTGTAATTCTATGTTGGCCAGGGTGGCTCCCAATCAGAGACGGCTGTAGCTCGTTGTCTCTGATTGGGAGTCATACTTAGGTAGCCGTTAGGCATTCATTATTTGTGGTTTCTTGTTCCGTGTTGGTTTGTGTTTGTAACCAGGGACGTCACGTTTTCGTTTTGTTGTTTTGATCGTGTGATCATCCTAATAAAGAATATGTTTGCCTTCAACGCTGCGCCTTGGTCCTCCTCCTTAGACGATCGTGACAGAAGAAACCACCATAACAGGACCAAGCAGCGTGAAGAAGAGAGAGGATGGACTTGGGAGCAGTGGAGTAAGAGTCTCGACTGGGCCAAGCCAAGCGAAGAGGAGAGAGGTTGGACTTTGGAGCAGTGGGGTGAGAGTCTGGCGAGAGACATGGAGGCCTGGTCCACGGGGAGAGACGCCCAGAAATTTTTTAGGGGGGGGCTAACGCCGTGGACGACGGGCCAGCAGGAGACCGCGGCAGAGCGGCCCAGCGGATTGGCAGAAGAGGCCGCCAGGTTACGGGGGCCACTGGTCGAAGAGGGGGTGGAAGATGTAGAGGCACGGCGAGAGGTACTGGCGTGTGTTGCCAGTCCGGTCCGGCCTGTTCCTGATCCCCACGTAGGGCCAGTGGTGTGTGTTCCCAGTACGGTCCGGCCTGTTCCTGCCACTCGCACCAAGTCTACGGTGCGCATCGCCAGCTCGGCCCGGCCCATTCCTGCTCCCCGCACCAAGTCAGTGGTGCGTTTCGTCAGCCCTGTCCGGCCCATTCCTGCTCTCCGCACCAAGTCTGTGGTGCGCGTCGCCAGCCCAGTCCGGCCCATTCCTGCTCCCCGCACCAAGTCAGTGGTGCGTTTCGTCAGCCCTGTCCGGCCCGTTCCTGCTCTCCGCACCAAGTCTGTGGTGCGCGTCGCCAGCCCAGTCCGGCCAATCCAAGCTCCCCGCACCAAGTCAGTGGTGCGCTTCGTCAGCCCGGTCCGGCCCGCTCCTGCTCCCCGCACCAAGTCAGTGGTGCGTTTCGTCAGCCCGGCTCGGTCCGCTCCTGCTCCCCACACCAAGCCAGTGGTGTGCGTCGTCAGTCCGGCACGGCCCGTGCCTGTTCCACCGGTGGCGGGTCCGGCACCGGTCAGGTGCTGCGTCACGCCGGAGCTAGAGCAATCCGCTCCACCAGTGTTCAGTTCAGCTCTGGTCAGCGGGACCGGACCAGGGGTACTTTGGGGGGTTAGAGAAGGAGTGGGGGTCATGTCCGGAGCCGGATCCGCCGCCGAGGCGGAGTGCCCACCCGGTCCCTCCCCTGTTGTATTTGGTTGGCGCGGTCGGAGTCCGCGCCTTTAGGGGGGGGTACTGTCACGCCCTGGCTCTGGGGACTCTAGTATGTTGAGCCAGGGTGTGAGTTTTCATTTGTTTATGTTCTAGTTGTTGTAATTCTATGTTGGCCAGGGTGGCTCCCAATCAGAGACGGCTGTAGCTCGTTGTCTCTGATTGGGAGTCATACTTAGGTAGCCGTTAGGCATTCATTATTTGTGGTTTCTTGTTCCGTGTTGGTTTGTGTTTGTAACCAGGGACGTCACGTTTTCGTTTTGTTGTTTTGATCGTGTGATCATCCTAATAAAGAATATGTTTGCCTTCAACGCTGCGCCTTGGTCCTCCTCCTTAGACGATCGTGACAGGTTTGAAGAAATCAACTGTAGGAGCAATTATTAGGAAATAGAAGACATACAAGACCACTGATAATCTCCCTCGATCTGGGGCTCCACGCAAGATCTCACCCCGTGGGGTCAAAATGATCACAAGAACGGTGAGCAAAAATCCCAGAACCACACGGGGGGACCTAGTGAATGACCTGCAGAGAGCTGGGACCAAAGTAACAAAGCCTACCATCAGTAACACACTACGCCGCCAGGGACTCCAATCCTGCAGTGCCAGACGTGTCCCCCTGCTTAAGCCAGTACATGTCCAGGCCCGTCTGAAGTTTGCTAGAGTGCTTTTGGATGATCCAGAAGAGGATTGGGAGAATGTCATATGGTCAGATGAAACCAAAATAGAACTTTTTGGTAAAAACTCAACTCGTCGTGTTTGGAGGACAAAGAATGCTGAGTTGCATCCAAAGAACACCATACCTACTGTGAAGCATGGGGATGAAAACATCATGCTTTGGGGCTGTTTTTCTGCAAAGGGACCAGGACCACTGATCCGTGTAAAGGAAATAATTAATGGGGCCATGTATCGTGAGATTTTGAGTGAAAACCTCCTTCCATCAGCAAGGGCATTGAAGATGAAACGTGGCTGGGTCTTTCAGCATGACAATGATCCCAAACACACCGCCCGGGCAACGAAGGAGTGGCTTCGTAAGAAGCATTTCAAGGTCCTGGAGTGGCCTAGCCAGTCTCCAGATCTCAGCCCCATAGAAAATCTTTGGAGGGAGTTGAAAGTCTGTGTTGCCCAGCGACAGCCCCAAAACATCACTGCTCTAGAGGAGATCTGCATGGAGGAATGGGCCAAAATACCAGCAACAGTGTGTTAAAACCTTGTGAAGACTTACAGAAAATGTTTGACCTGTGTCATTGCCAACAAAGGGTATATAACAAAGTATTGAGAAACTTTTGTTATTGACCAAATACTTATTTTCCACCATAATTTGCAAATAAATTCATTAAAAATCCTACAATGTGATTTTCTGGATTTTTTTTTCTCATTTTGTCTGTCATAGTTGACGTGTACCTATGATGAAAATTACAGGCCTCTCTCATCTTTTTAAGTGGGAGAACTTGCACAATTGGTGGCTGACTAAATACTTTTTTTCCCCACTGTATATAAATGTGATTTGTCTCCTCTTTTAGGCGTGGAAACCTGTTGTTTCCCCTTTTCTTCCTCTTCTATCTCCATATTCCCTGTTATTGAGACTACACCTGTAACCTGTGAATACTGCCCCCCTTCTGCGTATGGTGGTGGTGTAGTTGAACCAGCCTTTTTTGGTTCACTCTCTCTCTCTCTCTCTCTCTCTCTCTCTCTCTCTCTCTCTCTCTCTCTCTCTCTCTCTCTCTCTCTCTCTTCTAATTTTCTTGTTATTCTTTGTTCCCTTATCTTATCCATTCTTACACCAAATGTTCCCTCCTTTGGCCATTTAGTTACTATTTTCCTGGTCCTTTTTTCCCCATTTGTCAGAGATATTACCAATATTACAATTTTTTGGGAACCTTCTCTTCATGATTGCTACTGGTGTTCCTGCCATCTCTACTTCTTGTGTGGTCCAGTGTCTATATTAGGGTGTAAGGTAAATTATTCCTGTTGTCTTTCTCAGCTAAACGTTTTATATCCCTCAGTTAATGGTATTTAACTCCCTAATATATCTTTATACTCTTCTTCTTTCCTTAAATGAGATTTTATCCCTTGCCTTTCCTCTACTACCCTTCTATCAATACTGGATCAATGACACTTGTAATAACTATTTTGCATTAAATTGTGCCTTTTTCTGATAATGTTATAATTGTAGCCTATTGCATTACTTCAGTTTAAAATATAAGTTTGTTTATTCAACAAATCTAGAACCCAGTATAAATTGGTGCTATTCCCTCAGCATAATAGCTAAAGCTACTTGCATCCCCTTGTTCACATAACGAAAACAAATTATCGTTTTAGAATTCAACACCTATTTGCATACACCACTGGTGTTAAGCAACCTATCAAATAACGTAATAACAATTATAATTTGTCAAATAACTGTTTTTCAGTCAAGTATTTAGACTTACAGATCAATTCGTACTAGCTTGACTGTCTCTCTTTTCCCCGCGAACCAGAGCCATAAATTATTTTCCTTTGTTACCACAGCTCCAGTGCAATTGCCAGCCGCTATTCAATTTCTGTAACTGTCCTTTCTGATTACGCTCTAATTAATAAAACAAACACTGGCTATAATTTACAAGCATACATTTAATTCACATCCATATTCCATTTTATTCTCAGTAGCTTTCAAATTATCAACTCATTCGGGCGGCGGGTAGCCTAGTGGTCAAGAGCGCCGTGCCAGCAACGGAAAGGTCGCCCGTTTTAATCGCCGAGCCGACCAGGCGAAAAAATCTGCCGATATGCCCCCGAGCAAGGCACCCAACCCTAACCGCTCCTGTAAATCGCTCTGGATAAGAGTGTCTGCCAACTGACCACAATGTAATTCCGCGCCACGGAAAATAACTAACTATCTTTCTCCCCGTCTCCTATTCCGGTTGAATACCGGAGTCGTTCAATTTGAAATCAGCCAGCTGCTAAATCGTTCAGTCTTATAACACAAAATGAACATTGACTGTTCTATCAATCTAAGCAACCCATAAACGTAATTTGAAAATATAATGCAGAATCTATGCTTTATCTGAATGACAAGTAAATCCTCCGTTATTCCAATTCTAAATGGTCTGTATTTCTAGTATCTTGCACATACCACATTTATCACAAAATAGCTTTGAAGGACACAGATCTCACACGCTCAACGTAAATACCTTAGCAGCAAACGAGTCAAACCCACATTCACTGATTTTGCAACAGATATAATGACTTAACCAAATTAATTATATTTCCCCCCTGATATACAAAAATTCCTTAACTATATCACCTCTGCTTCTGGAATGATAGATAACTATTATAATGCTTGAAATCTTTTCTCCCACACGCTCTATGCACTGTCTCTCACCCCCCACGTACGTCTACGTGTTTGGGCGCTCAAGCCAGCATATATTATTCCACTTTTATCCACTCTCCATTAATCAATTACCCCCACATAACATACATCATATGTCAATGTTATTCATCATCCACCGCATTCGTATTTCTAATGATTCTTTATCGCCACACGCTCTATAACATTATCATTCTTTATCTCTTCATCATACCACATCCACACAACGTTGTTCTCAAACACCCTTCATCACTATTTGCATAACCTACCGGAATATTCCTTTACTATGGTCAATTTTAGCATAATCCCATATCCCTTCTAAATTTCCCAATTTTAATTAACCCCTAAAAGTTTGACCGAAATTCAATGTGTTGACGTCATATGATCACCCCCGTACACGTGACCTGTTCCTCCAACAGGATTTCTCTCTCTCTCCTAACGTTAGTAAATGAATATCCACATACTATTAATTATTCTCTCCCTAATGCAAGATTGGGGCTTTCCCTTTTGTAGTGTATTGACAATATGATGGTGTTAAATGTTTTTAAATGGAACTGAAAGAATGTTGATTTTTGGTATCAACAGGGAAGGTTTTAGCGTGACGCCACATATGACAGACAGGAAGTGGGTTGTAAGATACGGGGATTGAACAGTAGAGGGAGCCATTCAACTCTTGGAAGGCTATATAAAGGGGGGAAGAACGGCGGAGAGTTAGAACGTAGTAAGATTTATTTGGGACTGGTTCTCCGGACAACGCGGGTCTGTACTTATGCTGTAATCTCGTGGTATTAATAAAAGTCTCTAGAACACGATACAGTCTAAGGGGATTCTTTGATCGACAGCAATACCCAACAGCATTCGACGCGATACCACACTTTCTCCACCAACCTTAGAAGCTTCAAACGACCTAAAATATAGTCCCTTTCCTTACACTTTCTCCACAAAGACAAGGCTATTATTTTCAGGATTTCTTTTTGTTTTCCGATCACCCACACAGATAAGCCGCCACTCGTGCTTAAATGAGTCAGACAGAATGACAAGCAGGACGAACAATAGTGTCAGACGATTGAACGAAGCTGACCAAAATGACAACGTAATCACAATTGAATGAACCACAGCCGCTCAAACAAATTATTCCCCCGCACAAGATGAGCAGACCTACTCTATCTTATTATTTCTCTATACTTTGAAGCCCTGGTGGCGTTCACAACCATTCACCTACTAGGGATGAAAAGCGCGACATCCAATTTATGCTGTCACCTTCTCAGGATGACTTAACGTTTACCCAATTCGCTGTCTAATTTGTGCATCACCTCACCCAGGCTGATGCGTCACCTACCTCAAGTACACCATCATGCTTTCGGGATAAGTGTCTTCAGATTCCATCATGATTATTTAGTTGTGGACACTACATCACCACACTTCCTCTCTTGCTCTTGGTTCTCATCTTTGTCAGTCACCTTGATTTAGCACCTGTGTGTTTTATTAGTTTCTTCATGAAAACATTTAGCGAATTCTGTAACGGTAGCTAAAGCAAGAGGCTATAGATAGCGGCACATAACTAGACTACAAATGCATGTTGGGCCGGTTATGCCCTGAGCTCATGAAGTGAGTGCTACTGGCATGAGCTCATGAAGTGAGTGCTACTGCCCTGAGCTCATGAAGTGAGTGCTACTGGAACGCTACTGGAGCGGGCTAAAACTCGCCCCACGCTCCAGTCAAATTGCTCCACTCACATCCTCTGCCACTAAGTGCCTTAGCCCATCCATACTACATACTCTTGTTGGCTGGTCCTCACTACATGTTCGTCGTCAAACCCACTGGCTCCAGGCCATCTATAAATCACTGCTAGGCAAATCCCCGCCTTATCTTAGCTCATTGGTCACCATAGCAGTACCCACCCGTAGTCTGCACTCCAGCAGGTATATCTCACTGGTCGTTCCCAAAGCCAACACCTCCTTTGGCCGCCATTCCTTCCAGTTCTCTGCTGCCAATGACTGGAACGAATTGCAAAAATCTCTGAAGCTGGAGACTCTTATCTCCCTCACTAACTTTAAGCATCAGTTGTCAGAGCACCTTACCGATCACTGCACCTGTACACAGCCCATCTGAAATTAGCCCACCCAACTACCTCATCCCTATATTGTTATTTATTTTGATCTTTTGCACCCCAGTATCTCTATTTGCACATAATCTCTTGCACATCTAGCATTCCAGTGTTAATAATATTGTAATTATTTTGCACTATAGCCTATTTATTGCCTTACCTCCATAACTTGCTACATTTGCACACACTGTATATATATTTTCTGTTGTATTTTTGACTTTATGTTTTTTTACCCCATATGTAACTCTGTGTTGTTTTTATTGCACTGCTTTGCTTTATCTTGGCCAGGTCGCAGTTGTAAATGAGAACCTGTTCTCAACTGGCTTACCTGGTTAAATGAAGGTGGAAAAAAAATAGAAAAAAATAAATACACTGTGCGGTGCGGTGCTGTTCCGTGCCTGTCTATCTTCAGCGTCATTAAACCACCTCAACTGGAATCCTACCTGTCTGTCATCTGTTCCTTTACCAGCACACGGGAGAGAACACATTAAGTAAAACCGAAAGAACATACAGTCCACCAAGTCCTCATTTACAGTACAACTCATAATAACCTAAGCATTACGAAACTTCTATTAGAGCAAATAAGCCTCATATGTACCAAAATAGCAATTTATGTTTTATCTAGACTAGCTTATATTCAACACACTCTCATCGCCCCCATACAAAACTCGTCACCTCCTTAATAATGAAGGATCTGCTTAACGTGGACAGATTTTGGGACAGGTCTCTCGCTTCGCCTCCATCTCTCTGCCATATCCGCTGAAAGAGCGACGCGGCCCATTGGAGCGGTCGTTACTAGATACCACAGCCACGAAGTCATAAACCCCGCATAATTCTACAATTGATCTTCTTTAAATGTGATTTTAAACCTAACCTTAACAACACTGCTAACCTTATGCCTAACACTAACCTTAACTTAAGACCAAAAAGCAAATCTTCGTTTTTTAAAACATTTTTACGATAGGCCTATAGCCAATTTTGACTTTGTGGCTGTGCTATCTAGTGGAAACCCATTGCAGTGTATAGGCAACGTTAGACAGTGCTATAGCTAACTTTCGTTTTCGAGGCCTAAAAGGCTCCATTCATTTTCACGCTCCACACCCTTTTCTTTTCTGACGTGCTATAAAGACAGTAAGAATATTTGTAAATACAGTTTAAAGTGGGTTATATTAAGGCTTTCCTTGTCAGCTATGCTTAAAAAACTACAACCTAAAGCAGAGTTTATAGCATAGTTAGGCAAATCATAGTTGATCATGCAAAGTTAAACATCCTGTGAAATGGCAAACTGTAAATTGCCATGTTATGTAATTTTCCAAGTTATTAATTTGATTATTTAAAAAAAGTACTACCAAACCACAAATAATTAGAATTGGATTTAGGCTACTGTATAATCACTCTACTCTCATCTGTTGATTTGAGCTGAAATGGGCTAATGTAATGTAATCAGGTCTACTGGTTAATGTCTGTTTTTGAACCATCAACCTTACCAAAGAACCTTTGAAAAAACACTATTTTCTAACTGTATACTGTTACAGTTGGTAGCCTACCTGTAAAAAAGGCCGTCCTTCTCCTCTCTACCTAAATTCCCCTCACAGTCTTACCTAAGTTATCCCTCAGTCATCAGAGACCTGCCATTCCCAACCAATCAGAGCGCTTGGAAATGCTCCTCTGAACACTGCACCCGCCCACTCAGGTCAGAGTGGTATCGTCGTCTGAAGGGAGAGGACGCATGTTTCTGAGGACTTTTTATTGTCACATGTCTGAATGTTGTGCGTGCATCGAAATGTAAGTTGGGGGGGTTATTGTTTTTTTTTACATGCTGTGTAGTAATAGATAATTACCTCTAATTACTTCATGTTACTTTGATAAGTTTCAGTCAAATCAAATTGTATTGGTCACATACACATATTTAGCAGATGTTATTGCGGGTGTAGCGAAGTGCTTGTGTTCCTAGCTCCAACAGTGCAGTAGTATCTAACAATTCGCAACAATACACACAAATCTAAAAGTCAAATAATCTCCCGTCTGGATTACTGCAACTCACTGTTGGCTGGGCTCCCTGCCTGTGCCATTAAACCCCTACAACTCATCCAGAATGCCGCAGCCCGTCTGGTGTTCAACCTTCCCAAGTTTTCTCACGTCACCCCGCTCCTCCGCACACTTCACTGGCTTGAAGCTCGCATCTGCTACAAGACCATGGTGCCCTGCCTACGGAGCTGTGAGGGGAACGGCACCTCCGTACCTTCAGGCTCTGATCAGTCCCTACACCCAAACGAGGGCATTGCGTTCATCCACCTCTGGCCTGCTTGCCCCCCTACCTCTGCGGAAGCACAGTTCCCGCTCAGCCCAGTCAAAACTGTTCGCTGCTCTGGCACCCCAATGGTGGAACAAGCTCCCTCACGACGCCAGGACAGCGGAGTCACTCACCACCTTCCGGAGACACTTGAAACCCCACCTCTTTAAGGAATACCTGGGATAGGATAAAGTAATCCTTCTACCCCCCATTACCCCATCCCAAAGAAAAAATAAAAATACATAGAAAATAAATAAAACATATTGTAAAGTGGTTATCCCACTGGCTATAAGGTGAATGCACCAATTTGT